>NC_090879.1:4921951-4939451 GCF_036669935.1 Montipora foliosa
GATTGCCTGAGTGTGTGGCTATGGCTTAACAACGGTCACTTAAAGCGGCACAAATCATTAAGCATCATCACCATTATCCATTTTGCATCTTTCTATTCTTATGATAATGTCACTCTTCATATCATTTTTCAACGACTGGACCGAGCTAATGATAGCACCTATTAAATGCTAATTGATCTCGATTTTTCTCTAAAGGTCGCAAAATCTCCAAAACTCAGAAGGCTAAGTCGCGACTTACTGTTGGAGATCCTGGATGCTATCGCCGACTTCTTAAAAGAAACGGATCTTGCCGTCGATTCATGACGATAACATCAGCAGCAAAGAGACCAGAACGTTGTAAAAGACAATGTTGTTTGGGCAAAGAATTCCCGGGCTTACTTCATTTTCATTTTGTGCCTTGACCGCCGGTAGAAAACCGTTGAAACTCTGCAAAGAAAACAACGAATCTTTCAACGAAATCCTCACAATACGTTTATCACATCATAGACGAATTTAAATTTTAAAAAACATTCACCCTGTACTTGCGAGAACCATAGTTGATTTTGATTGGCTGGTTACGAAACTGTGGAAACTTAATGTTGACCGTAGACATACACATTTTGTCCTCGTTTTGCAACTGAGGTTTGAATGAATTAATCGAAACTTGTCGAGTTTCATATTAACCATCTCCATATATTAACTATGCTATAACAAAGTTTTGTTAGTTGTTTTTCTTACTAGTTGTCTCAGTCTGCTAAAACAACCGTTAAATTCTTCCTGGGTGAGAGCTGATGTTCATCACTAAGAGGTTTACAATTTAAGTGTACTTTCATACTGACGTCACACAGCGAGAAGACAATCTAGACCGGCTCCACGACTACAAAGCAATTGTAAATTTACATCTGCCAATGTAATAAGTCGCATTTCGGCGAATTTAAAATTGTGTCGAATTTAAAATCCCAAGCGTTTAGGACGTGGACTTTATTGGAGGCGTGCGAGATTGTCCATTTTCGAAGCGGTTTTTCGATTTGGAAGGATGCACCGAAATAGATACGACGAGAGCGTCTTTCTCCTTTCCCGTTATTTGGATAGATCAAATGCTTGCCTAACCAGGGTCAATTGCAAGCTAATTCCCACCTCATATTCGGATGGTATTTGCATTCACACTGTTGGCCCGTGTCAGATTTACTCTTATCAATACAGCACACGGAAATCCTTGAAAAAAACCTATATTTGCCAGATATTTTTTTACCCCCAAGTGGTTCACAGAAAGTATATTTCAGCTGTCGTGCATTTCCCAGCGAGGAACAACGCAAAGCCTCGCACGGTGTACAAAGACATGGTGTGTTTTGTCCCAAGATGTCTGGACCATTTTGAAGCGAAAAAGATTATAACGGAACCATTAATAGAAGAAGTTCACAAAACAGGCCTGCATCATCAACCGGAGACAAAGATTCGACAGTTTACGTCTTCCGTACATATGGCGCCGATAACCATGGATACCATGTGCTGACGCTGCCACAACAAGATCGTGTCTTTAAAACGGAGGAAGTAATATGCCTTGGAAAAAAGAGAATTCGTTCTTCAATGTCTTTGTTTTGTTTTGTTTTTTTAACTAAAATGTTTGATTGTGTTTTGTAAGGCTACACTGTCGGTAGTTTGGTGGTGTATAGGGAATGTGTACGTTGGGAATTAGAAATTGGCCGCAAACATTGCAGCGCGTCCACGTTGACTTTCTCAAAGCGTTACATTTTCGCGGGAAAAAACGCTTCTTACAAAAATTGTCGTGTGACATGGCGTTTATTCTACACGCAACGATTAGCGAAGAACGATTTCAAAACCGCGTCTACTTTTTTACCACTGGTTAATCTAATGTATTCCAACGGAGTGATTCCCGATCATTGATGACAGGAAAAAAAAAAGCGTCAGCGCTTCGTGGATTTAGCTGTCATAATATTTTTATTGTAAGTCACTTCATGGAGTTAGACAATAACTTAGGAACTACAGCTTGTAAGTAAATATTTCTGCGCAACTATCTAGGCCCAAAAACCAACTTGGGATATTTTAGACCAATCCACCGCAGTTCAATACATCGATGAACCTCTGTGTTCACTTCAAATTATTGAGATCAAACGACGGGTATCTCATTTATTTAGATGTTCTCAAAGTTATGGTCCTTTTAGAAATAAAACCGACTTTATCAGGGAAAAACAAGCTTGTCAGATAACACAAATAAGGTTGGGCAAACACATTGCTATTGGAAGTAATTTTGATGTTAAATTCAAACACGATTATGAATTTAAAATTAATTCTTGGTGCTAGGGTGTACATAAAAACAGCTTGTTGATTTTGAATGATTATTTCTGGAGAGAGAGAAAACAGAAATCAGGAAAGTGACATTGCAGAACTGAAAATTATTTTGATTATTTAAAATATTCCAAAACGGAACACAAAAGGTGGATAAGAGATGCACCTGCTGTGGCGACCTTATTTTGCATTTAACACGACCTATCCGATAGGTCAACGAGGGAAAACATGCCAAACTTAACCATTTCCGGGTTAAATGCAAAAGGTCGGACAGGTTGGCTCGTTTCTGGGCCCCTTGTGTTTGTTGTTTCAACGTGATCTCTCCTCTAAATTGACGATATCATTAATTCCTAATTTGCTTTGAATTTATTATTATCGGCAATCTCTTCCCCAGAGTACGCTTTTCTTTTGGTCAGCACCAAGATCACGGACTCTGGCCACTTCCAAGGCAGCAATTCCGCAAATCACGGACTTCCGGCTCGTCTACGCACGCTCAGAAATTTGAAACAACAGTGGTTGTCAACGGTTACAAAAATAGACCTTCACTACGACAGCGCATAAATTGAAAGTGGCCAGAGTCCGTGTTTTTTGTGCTGACCAAACGAAAAGCGGACTCTGGGGACGAGATTTTATTATAATTTAGGACACAGTGTCCCAGGATAAGCGATAGCAGAGAAAATATGGAAATAAAAAAATGGATTTGAACCCGGAGTTTCTTCTCTATAGGGACTGCTTCTTTCCGCTTCAACACTGAAGATCAAGACACCGCACTCTCAAAAAGTAGAACAGGCCTAAGCTAGATTAACAGACAACTTTCATAAATGATGACCGATTTAATATTCTACTGTATTTATGTTAATTGCACCTACTAGCCTGATTTTGGCTAACACATTCTTTTGAATTTTGCGCATCGCAGCGAGGCCAGAAAGGCTTATTAGCACTAAAACAAAACAATATTATATTGGGCCGCCATTATGAAAAAGGTCTATAATTTAGGCCTAAGCCCGGTTTGATTTTAAAATTTTTAGCTTTGTCGTGAGGTTTGAAAACCGACCTTTTGCAGTGTTTATGATTGTTTGTTGCCAAGAGAATTTTCTCTTGTTGTTGCCGAGTGATAATACAGCAGCTAGCGGTGTGGTGGTCAAGTGGTTAGGTGAAGGGTTAACAAACATTCCCAGGTTCGAGACCATATACTTTAGTTTTCTTTTATAATATACAATGACCATTTCCCATAATCCATATCAAGCTGTCAGTCTCCTAAATTTAACGATAATAGTAAATTCAGAGCAAATTGCAAATTAACGATCATCGTTAGTAAAGAGAATGGGTTGGTTTTTTGAGGTCACTCAAATGCGAAAGGCACTGTGAACAACTTTTGCCCAGACTTTTGAGAGTCCGTCGGCCACTCTGAGGTTGCGCCTTAGACAGGGTCGACAGCCTAGTCGAATTGCATTGTGGGACTGTTTTGGGCATTGCGTGCGCGACTACGCGGAACAAGAACTCTAGTTGCAAGAAAGCGATATTCCAGGAGCCGGGCTATATTGTTTCGGTACTCACACTTAAGTGTGCATAGTCTGGTAGTACGCATGACTATTTGTAGTCAGGAAAATATAGACATTTCTCGGGCCATTGGCCAAACTAGGATCGGATCGGATCGGATCGGATCGGATCGACAAAACTCGGACCGGATCAATAACAAATTCCCGCCCAAAGTAGACATACGAAATCCCTGGGTCACCACTTAAAGTTACTTCCCACCTTCGCGGGAGTCCTTCGGGAAAAACTTCGTACGCGCGCTAGTTTCAATAAAATCCTAACAAACCATACATCAGAAGAAAGCTTAGTAAACGTGGTTTACGATAAAAATATTGTTTAAGCGAGTTTTCTTTTTGGTAAGTGTTAGGATCGGGTATCGGATTCCGTAGCACGAGAAAAATAACTGCACAATGTTATTCACAAGGCATCGACCAACAAACCTTTGTCAGGAAATTCCGATATTTAAAATATTTTCCCGTGGGGTCCATTTACACAACACGTCTCGCGTATTTTTGGTTACTCCAACCTTAGATGCGGATATCTAGACAACTAATCAGAATATCGAAAACGTCTGAGACAATTTCGTTGATTGATGGCTTGTGAATAACAGTGTAAAGTCATTTTGCTCGTGCTTCGGCATCCGATACCCGATAAATTCATTAGAGGAACCCTCGGTGTTTTCACGTCTTACTGGCTCCTGACACTAAAAGGAAAACTCGGTTAAACATGATTTTTTATCGTAAACTACATTTAGTAAGACTAAAAACAAAATAGGTATGCAAGGCGGGTTGTACGGCTGTGAGGATATATAGCGTTTGCTTGACCAATATTTCGTCAGGCACGACCTGACTTCTTCAGCTATGGTCAAACCAGAGTTAAATAAACTATATATCCTAACAGCCGTACAACCAGCCTCGCATAATTATTTTGTTTTTAGTCTAAATGTTATTTGCTGGTCAGATCTCCCAAGATCCGGCACTTGTACTTTGTTCAGCTGGCCCTTGCATAAAAAACTGTCTACATTTATTAAGCTTTCTTCTGATGTATAAAGTTGTTAGAATTTTATTGAAACTAACGCGCGTAGGAACTTTTTCCCGAAGGACACCCGCGAAGGTGGGAAGTAACCTTAACTTGTGACCCAGGGATTTCATGTGTCTATATTGGCGGGAATTTTGCTATTGATCCAGTCCGAGTTTTGTCGATCCAATCCGGTCCGGTCCGATGCTGATTTTGCCAACGGCCCATTTCTCGCAGTTTCAAGGTCACTCGACGGCATCTCTCGCTACCTTTCCGTAAAGTTTTCTGTGATGTTCGTACTTGTACGCTAATGTAATGTTCAGTGCTAACTACTAAGGTTGTCAGGTTGATGTTTGCTCATTCGAGAAGTATTGATATGAGCATTATCTTATAATAATCGTTTGTTGTAAGCTTTTTGAAGTTGAGCCAGTTGAGCTACTCAACATATGGAATTATAGCTGGCAATAAATGAGAAGCCTATTCCTGATCCTTGTCTGCGTCTGATGATATTTAGCATGAAAATGGCCGTATTTATACTAGAGGACGTCTAAGACGTCCAGACGCATTAAACTTCTGGCCGTAAGTGCGACTAATATAAATACGGGGTTAGGGTTAACTAAGACGGCTAGAAATCAAATTCACAATTTTCTTCAAAAGATACTCGGCTGAGATTTAATCACCAAAGAGACTGTGTGCACTTCATTCCTAAGTGCGTCCCAGTTTAGTGCGTCTCGTCTTTATACTAGACGGCTTAGACGTCTGAGACGACTAAGACGTCTGTTAATTGCATCGTTTAGACGCACTTAACTTGAGACGTTTAATTAGTCTGACGTTTAATGCGTCCACCTTATTTCCCGTATTTATACTAGTATTCCCTGAGACGTCTTAGACTTCCTCAAGTGTGAATACGGCCAATGATTTGTTCTTGTTTCACTGCAGAGTGTTTAGAGAACAAACAGTATTCACAGTGACTGTGTGTTTTACCATTTACAAAAAATTTCCGGAAGTGTTCGGTGGAAATTTCCATCGGATGAAAAACGTGTTCCATTTAACTTAAGTCCGTTCGCCGTCCGGTGATTGCGATTTTACACGCCAAAATTAAAAATATGGCCGTGAATAGCCTGAAACTGGCAAGACCTTTCAAAACCCTGAGTATCAACCCTTCCTGAGGGGTAGGGGGTCAGGGAGAGGAGGAAAACAGTCCCACAATGCAATTCAATAAGACTCTCGACCCTGTCTCCCACGCAACCTCAAAGTGGCCAATAAGGTAGATCGCTTCTAAAGTATGACGGCTCACTGAACGCTATTTACAAAGAAGGAACTAAGGAATGTAACAGAAAGCAGGAAAAAACAGTTTCCAATAGGTGAAAGACACAGTGGACAGACGGCTTATTTCACGATTCTTTCACTCCCTTAACCTGGATGAACGTCAACATTCCAATACCTCGGGGTTTTTTTCCATTTTTTCCTTCAACGGCTGAGTTTCCCGTCGAAGTCTTTTCTTTGGTTTACTAGGGGGTAGTTTCTTGGGGATCTTAATATGGGAAAATCGTGAAATTACAGTGGGTGGTTGATAATTAAGATGAAAAAATTAAAATGTCTGTTCTCGGTATTTAGTTTGACAAACGCCAATGTAAAAGACTAAACCTCTTTTGTTATTTATTCAACGGCCTCAGTGGCGTCTCAAAAAAACACTCACTCTTTTTTGAATTTCATAGAAATTCACCTGAAATCTCCCTCACAATGTTCACACAAAAGTTGCAATTTTTTGGAAAACGTGATTTTATGTACACTTTATAATTTTTATTCTTTAAAAAATAAATACCGCAAAGTTAAATTAATAGACGGGCCTTTGTCAATAACACTTTTGGGTTGTTAATCCTCTCTAAATCCTCGGAAAGAGTCCATTGTAAAAAACGATTTTAACAGTTACGTGTATTTTCAATATAACTTGTGCGTAGTAAAAAATAGTTATTATTTAAAGGAATTTGTAGACATAAGCTTTTGCGTCGTTCGAGCGATTCAAACAAAATGATTTAGTGGTCGTTCAATTGAAGTTCTCTAAAATAAATAAAAATAAATTATCATCTTTTCGAGAATCGTCTTGGAACACATTTTTCACGCACTGATCATGATAGTTCCTACGCATCCTTAAAAGCCAACAAAAACAAAATACGCTAAGCGTTTTTTTGCTCTATTTGCGAATGGAATATCTAATGCGAAAGGTACAAAGAGCTTTTCTGTAGTACTGTTCAAAGTCGTAACGCCAATTTTAGTTACGCATAGAAACTCCTTTGCGCTTCACCGCCGTTTCTCGTATGCAAGAACTCCATGTATCTTTTCCTTCTATGTAATTTGTAAATTCTTAATCTTTCCTCTTCTTCATCTGGATCGTCACTTTGAACAAAGTCCCACCTGAAAGTCTCATTCCCAGCCGCTATTCCTGTTGAGGACGTCTGTTCTAAACTAATCAAAGTTTCTCGCTTCCGGTTCTCGTCCGAAGACCCTGGATTCGTATCGCTCTTTGAGGCAAAGTTTTCGCCGCTACAAGTTGTGCTTCGTCCATCTGAACTACTTGTTCCCCAGCTTCTCGATGAAGTATTTTGTGAGCTTGTAGAGCGAGATTGTGAGGTAAAATCGTCCGAAGTCTCTCTATTGTCGTCAGTTCCACCTGATTTCCCTTTCGACCTAACTCGTGTTCCTGCGGAGAAAAAAATAACGCTTTCGAAACTATCCAAGGGCCTCAAGTTAAGACTTCACAGCAAAGATCGAGCGAAAGAAATGTATGTTATTTCAAATCAGGACATTCAAATTCGACCCAATTATCTTTTCTGGAAGAGATCAAAGAAAACACTTGAACCAAACAAACCTTCACTGCTGCTATCTGCTTCTGACGCCGTGTGCTTTTTCGAGTTAGAATTTTTGCTACTTCTTCCCGATTCTCTTTTCTTTTTCTTTTTGGCTTTAGCTGCTCTCTCTGCTGGTGGTTTAGAAAGTGACTTCTCAGCTTGAGTGGGCATTTTGACGAGACTGGATTATTAGCCATTTGTCGTTAGTCGAGGCGTCCATGGCAATATATCTAACAATTGTCATGCAAATACGGCAAACTCGGGTCTTTTGGTCACAAAGTACGTGACAAACAGCACCGCGCGCTCGCGCGCGCGCGAATTCCTTACCTAGGAAACCCGGGGTGTTTACCATTTAGCCAAAAAATCCGGAAATTTCGGTTTGAGGTCAAATGGAAAGAAAATCTTTCCAGAAATTGTGGACAACCTCCAGAGGTAGTCCTCTTTTCTGTTCGGAAAATTCGGGAAATGCCCTTACCATTTGTGAGAATAGTTCCGTTTCCAGGCCCTTTCTGACAAAATCGAGTAAATGCACGCAACTTCAACGGGGGGAGTAGTAAAATGGTAAGCGCCATTCTCATCCGGTTGGTCATTAAATTCGTCTCCACTTATGTCCAGGTTTGACTAAATTCGGAAAATCGCTTACCTTTATGCAACGATCATTCCATCCGGATTATTTGGCTAAATGGTAAGCATCCCCGACTAGAACTTATGGATCGTCAAGTTCCTACAGTCCCTGATCAATATGCCGAAAACCACCAGGGCCCGGTTGTTCAAAGCCGATTAACTCTAATTCCAGATTAAAAATTAACCAAGGAGTTCATTTCTCTACTCCCAAATGCTGTTCAACGCTGATATTCGGCAAAACTTCACATTAGAAGAAGCCAATCTTGAAAAACAAAAATAAGCAAAAGAAACTTTCACCAAAAAGTTGAACACATGAAACAAAAGTTTGCGGTAATCCTGTATTAAGTTAATCGGCTTTCGAACAACCGGGCCCAGTAGTCTTGCTTTAAAAGTACGATGTACGATTTAGCCATAATCGCACCCTTCTGTGCAGATCAAGCGCAGAAGGTGAAATATTGAGTTGTTTGAGTGATAGATTTTCTCAGTTTGTGTGATTTGAAAACGACTTAAAATGTTTACTCGACACAGTGACGAATCGAGCACAAGATCTTCACTCCGTCACCACCTCTCCACTAATATTAATTAACTTGAAATTGAAGAGGACGAAACGGATCTAGCCGAAGAACGCATACCATTTCCGGCCGTCAGATCAGCGAGAAAATATACCTTTCTTCGCAGGATGTACTAGGATTCCTGTCAACTTTCCCTGGGGTGGGGCCTAGAGAGAGAAATCAGCCAAACCTCAAAACCTGGCAGAGTGAAACTAGTAATGAGCACTCTTTAAAACCTGGGCCACTTAAAGCAGTGCTTTTGAAATGATGAGTTAGAGGTTTTAAATGTACCATCTTGATCATGTAGATCCGTTGCCACTTCAAAGCAAGCCTTACTAGACAATCTGTGGAAAGTAAGAATCCCTAATTTGAAAATTCACCAGATGGCAAGCATGAGATGCAATTTTGTATAAAACAGTTCTCACGTATAGAATCCATCAGAACAATAGCATCCAAGATGGCAACCATATGTGTAAATGATATAGTGGCTTGCCCCAACCCTCTGTTGTTTTCTTTACCAAGATGGCCAAGATGGTGGCATATGCTGATTGGAAGGATTATTCATAATTTGCTGGATCTGCGTTGTGTTAAACTTAGGCAGGATAAACCGCCATTAACTGATTCTTCATTTCCTACACATCTTTTCACAACACGAGTTTAGTCTCTAAACTCTCTAGTGAATAATATCGCGGTGCCCGAAAAGCCATTTGTGAAACCGCCAACCGCTTGTTTTGGAAAGCCGATCTTTTAACATGTTTTCAAGGTAACAAAAGAAAACTGACTATGAAGTTTGACGACTTAAATCCTCTCCGTTAGAAAATGGCCCGTAAAATTTCGTGACTTTCGAGAAACGCGCCCCAGGTGTAGAAATGGGTACCGGCCAAAACGCTGGGGGTAGCCCTGCGATGGCCTAGCATCCCATCCAGGGGGGAGTAAAAATACTCCTAGTCGCTTCATGCTACAGAAACCGGAGATAAGCGCCGGCCTGGTGGGCCTTCTAGGCTCGTACCAGACGCACGCAAAAGAATGCCTGCAAAGAAGACATAAGCTTATAAAAACAACGAGTGACCTGTGTAATGTGACCTGTGTTTTGGACCCGCCGCTGGCCCCACAAGCTTTATATCTGTCAGCTACCTACAAGACCACCGGGACAAGACCCTTGATCTCAACTGTAGAATTCAAGGCTTTAGCACGCGACGCACCCTGTATTCTATAACTTCGCAATTATTCTTCCTCGTTCTCTCCCAATTTGCCCGGGCAATTTGGCGTAGAATTCCGCTCAATCAGGAGTCCACAAAAGGCAATCAATTACCGTAAAAGTCCGTCTGTTTCAGCCATCTTGAAATATTTACTCTCAAGATCGTTAAATGAAGCGTCAATTGAGCTCTATTTGGTCACGTGACATAGTATATGTCAAAAGAAAAATACGAATCGAGATTTGCAAGTAAACACTCTCTCAGTAGGACATTTTTTTTTTGTTTAAAGTGCTTTCAAAGAAAGACTGACGTTGTCTAATAGACAGGTTGGCAAGTATTTTTGGCGTGACCTTTTTCCCTGATGTTTTGTTTCAACAGGAAGCTAATTGGCGGCTCATTTGAATCTCTCCCGACATGAAGGACGATTTTGATTTTCACCGGAACAAAATGCGAAAGTTACACGGACGACCCTAGAGGATCGAAAGTCTCGATTATGGGTGAATTGACAGACGAGGAGCAGCGTTGGGTTTGTCCCAACGATCGACAATTATGTTTAAGAGCGAAGTAAGTAACGTTTTGACTGAATTAATGCTTATAATTAAGGACAGCACAACCTGACTGGGGAAATCAACATAGTGTACAAATATCGGGTAAAATATCGTAATCGTCTTTTTCTGAAAGGGTTTTAGTATTGTTCCAAAGCACCGATTTCCAGTTTTCCGGTGTTTAAATTATTCAAAACTACTTAAAAGCCACAAACAGCTGAATTTTATCGTAAATGTTATCGTTTTCTTGTGATTTTTGCGATGCGGACTTTTGTAGGTGTGGAATTGATGGCCAGTCTTTATCTGTGCTTTTACCACTCGCTGTGGCAATGAAACACCATGTGTTTTAGGCCCAAGAAAGTGTTGAAAAAAATTTTTAAGAAAACCCGTGCAAGATGGCCCAAGTCTTTAGAGAATTTTCTGTTAGTCTCGTTTTTGATGGGCTTGATGGTCGTTGTAAATCTTTTACCTCATCGATTGCTGGTGATCGTCTTTGCTAAAGGAAGCTGACAGTTTTATGGCCATATATCCGATATCTTTTTCGTTATGTTTTCTTTCATTGCAGACTCAATTCAGGCTGGTCTTTCCACTCAAGTGGTCCAGTGAGAAAGCCTGCAAAGACAAATATAAGTGTTTCGGAGCAAGAGATCATCAGGAATGTGCTGGAGCGCTCAGAGAGGCTACGGCATGTCGAGGAGGAAAGAATCGGGTATGTGGTTTTTTGCGACAATAAGCCAGAGCTTTTTTTTTAACAATCAAAGTTTCATTCGCGTGTGAAAAGAAAATAAAGTTATATAAATGTGCGACTTAGTTTATTCTGCTATTAAAATTTAACGTAGTTTTTATGGCGATTTGCATTCAATTTGATTTGCATGCTGTTTGTACAAGAGTTGTGTTTTTGGTTTAAATTGTTCGATTTTGTTTGCGGTTAAAATGTTAATTGCAGCTTAAATTGCGTTCAAAAACATGTTCAAAGAGTTCCGGCCTCCATTGCTTTCATTGAAATACTATGTACTGGATAAGCTGCAACTTTGCAGCAAATAATAAAATTGACTGATTAAAATGAAATTACGAACAATATTAATATTGTGCTTGTTATCTTTCACTGTAATAATGCCTTCGACCCACAGATCTCTTAGGCTAATTGAAAGACAACGCATGTAACAAGCGAAAAATAATAATATTTCGATAGAATATAATCCCAGAGACTTTCAGTATCTAATTCTCAATAAAAAGTGGTCGCTTAATTTAAGTATTTGTATGAGCAGCCAAAAAAATTGGCAAAGGAAACAGGGCTTCTCTTTATCAAGGAAAACGCTCCTTTATCAAGTAAACGGTTTTGTTGACTTAGACTGTGTATTTACAAACATTTTATTCAGAAATTTAAAAAAGATAGGATAGTTGCACTGAACTTTGTAAAGGCCTAGTGTCTTCACATATACTAGGTGTCATATAATTCAAGCAAATTTCTTGTTCATGTTATTTTCATTCAGTTTGACTGTGGACAGATTAACTACATAAGTATTGTGGGGCTGGAACACATGTGGACCAGTTTAAATGGCAGTCTTGAATTACATTTATCAGTCAAGATGCCTATCTGAATAACAAATGATAACAAGACAAAATAAATAGTTTCCCCATGATGTTAATGGACCTGATTCGTGTGAAACAGGTCTCTGTTTTGTGAAAAGTGCTAGATTTAAACTGTGCAAAGGAAATAATTTATGAATTTAATTCTGAGACTGTAACCTCAAGTAACACTTCTTCTTTTATTAAAATTGACAAAAATTTTAATGGCAGTTACATGTATATGCCTTTAATGGCATATTTTCAACTTCATTCTGGTTCTCCCAACTTTACCTTTGAAAATGCCTGTGAAGTGAAATATTATTTTCTCTGAGTATCAGTGTGTTTTATAGTCCATTACAGCCACACTGCAATTAAGAACTATTGTTTTAGGTTGCTGTTTCCTCCTAAACATGGACTTTACATAGAAATTGACCCTAGAAATAATGATATAATAATAATAATAATAATAATAATAATAATTATTATTATTATTATTATTATTATTATTATTGTTATTATTATTATTATTATTGTCAGAACTCTTTTTTCTGACAATTAACTCACGGATTGATTCAAGCACACTGATAAACACAACTGTTTTAATCAGCCACAACTCTCGCTTTACCGGTCAATTGACTCACCATGTGCTCTTCCAAACTCTTTTGAAATGATTCCCAGTCCCTACCGAGAGTGGGCTGGAGATGCCTGACTAATCTTATGACAAACACTTACAACGAGTGCTTTGAACGAGTGCTTACAACGAGTTTAAAAACAAGAAAGTTATAATTTGCACAACTAGAATCTCGACACACTCCCCTATTTGATCTAAGAAGTTAGATCAAATACTCCAACAGTGCTACGTTCAATGTTCAGCTTTTCTGCTGCTTTTTCGCATGCAAGACGACAGATAATTATTATTAGCTGCTATAATGGCTGTACTCCTTATGGGGTGAAACTGCGTTGCACTTGGATTTAGTTGTGACATTCCTCCCCCTTCCTTTTGTTCTTCTCGTTGTTGATCACAGGAGAGCTCGATTAGGTAAAGCTGTTGGACTGCTCACTGCCCTCAGCCGGATCGCTCTAACAACCCCATCTCTTCCTTTAATGAGCTTGGTCACAATTCCAATGATCCATTTCCCGCTGTTTCGTTCTGGGCCCTGGAATACATCCCTCGGTTGAACAGCCATCTCCTTGGTTCTGTGTTTAAGGTTGTACCTCTCCCTCAACAAGTTAAGATACTCCCCAGACCAAAAGAAGAAGAAGTCATCAGAGCTTGCTACGGGTGCAAGCAAGAAATTCCAGGTCTCTGCCTTTGTGAACCAACCCACGGCTAGTTTGTCAACAGACAGGAGAGTGGGATCTGTCCCATTTGAAGTACTGGGTGTGGATTTTAATTTGCGAGCCCAATTGCATATAAGCTTTTGCCTAAGAAGGAAGGGAAGGCATATATCTTATTGTTTGCATACAGTTTAACCCAAGCCCTTCATCTTGAGTTGCTACCAAACCAAACAGCCGAGGAGTTTATCAAAAGTCTCAAATGATTTATCGCATGGAGGGGGAGACCTAGGAAAATTTACTCCGATAATGGAAGGAGTTTTACAGCTGCAGTGAAGTGGTTGAGTACCGTGATGAAGTCGGAACAGCTTCAGGATAACCTCACCCACCGGGGTATAATGTGGCAATTCAACTTGAGTCTTGCTACCCATGATGTGATACGAATGGTTTGCCAGAATCCATGTTTCTGCAGGATTGTTCGAGTCTGTCCTCTTGTTCCACAGCTACTGAAAATATTTCCTTGACTAACTTTGCTTCTGCTTCTGTTTCCTTATTCGCCTCAGTTTGCACAGGTGCTGGCCACATTTCTGGCTTGGAAAGCCAGTCTGGTCCCTTTAGCCAGAGTTCTGGAAGCTCTTTAGACTGGCTTCCCCTGCTCCCCACATCTGCTGGGTTTTGGCCCGAACTCACATGGCCCCACTGGATGTAATCCTTGGCATTGATCTGGGCCACTCTATTTGATACGAACTGTTTGTAGTCCCTTTACTGGCTATCCGGTGAAGTGCCACCATACTGTCTGTCCATCCGTACACTGACCTCACTGCACAACCCTCCAACGCATTTCTCGCGTTATCAACAACATTGGCAGCCATGTGGGCTGCCACAATTAAACGGCCTTGGGATTGTCAGCCCTTTCTTTGCTAAACGAGCTTTTGCTGCAACTAGACCCTGGTTATTGCCTGACTCTTGATAAACTATTGCGTACACAGCTGTTCCTGTTCCCTGGAGGAGGAGGTGGAGTTTGTTAGGCATGTGGTGAGTGGTTGTACTGGTTTGGAGGATTAGATGGGGCATGATCAGATGGGGTTGGGGGTGTACTGGGAGCTTTGTCGGAAAGTATGGTGTTAAGTGTGCTGATGTGTGGTGTCAGGAGGTTCCGGATGAGGTGAGGGTGTCAAAGAATGTGGTTGTGAAGATCTGGTTGGATAGGCGCTTCACAGAATCATGGATCATGGATATAGTGGCTCAGTTGCAGACATTATTATTATTATTATTATTATTATTATTATTATTATTATTATTGTTATTATTATTATTATCATCATTATTATTATTATTATTATTAATACTAATACTATTATTTTATTTAATACAATACAATACTTGCAATATTTACGGTTGTGTCGTTCAGTTTACTTTCTCCCCCCGCCCATTTGAAGGCCTCAGGTCTCAGGTCATTTCTTTCTAAGAACTCAGAGTTTTTTGTTTTATGTGCTTTTAGTCGACTGGTAGAGAAAGTGGAGAATATGCAAAATAATGCCATTGGAGATGGAAGAGAGACTTGCCTTCTTTGCAATTCCAAGTTTGGGGCCCTGAAAGTTATTGCCAAAAGATGTGACATTTGTGGGATGGTGGGTATACCGGTTATTTGCTGTGGACAGTTTTATACTGGATAACTTAAATGATTGTATTTTGGGACTTGGAAAAATAATTTCCTTTATAATTATAGACTCTCAGATTGTACACTTGCTGTGATTGGCTAATTTAGCGGGCACAATTCTACAGGACAGTTTGCTCTCTGGCCCACTAAATATTATTTGGTATTAATTTTTGATGCAACATATTTCAACACGTTTTTCATGCTATTTATGTGAAATAAACTTCTGAAACTGTGTGAATCTTGCAAGCAACTATTTCAAACTGAAAAGCCAATAACGTTTATTTTGTTTTGTGGATTTTGATCGACGCATGCCAATCATTTGTTGCAGTTGAAATTTGTGTGTGACTTCAATGCAACTATAAGTTTCTTTTTCCCCCATGCCTGCATGATATTACCTCAGAGATTAATAAATGTCTCTCTAAAAGCGTTTTCTTGGTCTCTACTGTGACTTAACGATCTCTTTTTTTCTTGTTGTCTTATGGGATGTGCATGAAAAACTCAGTCTGTAACTTAGTTAGTAAGAAGTATGTATCAGTTAGTAAGAAGCCTGTATCAGTTTATAAGAAGTGTGTATTTGGACATTTTCTCTGGCTAAAAAGCTAAGGAAAGTATTCTATTAAGTTTTTGTAAATTACCTGAGTTATGATTTTCCTGTGATGAATAACATTTCCATTTTCAATTTTAATTCACTTTATTTTACTATCAGTTATGTTTCTGGAACTTCGCGATTTGTGTTAGGAAGGAAAAAAAAACTTTTTGTGAAGTGAGGTGTTCAACAGGGTTGATCCTGGTAACTAAATGAGTAACTTCTTGAGCTGGAGGCAACTACCATTTTTGCTCTATGTCCATGGGGTTCTAGAAGCCTTCACAGTTTTGCTTTGACAAGCATGGCAATTTTCCTTTTTTATAAGAGATCAAGGGAGGTTCCTGGAATATCTCTCTGAGATTAGGCTGGTTTTGAATTAAATTCCATTAATTTGTCTTATAGTACGTTTTGTAAGCCTTTCAAAGCTGGTTGAAACTGCATGACAAAATGGTAGAATTTTCTTGTGCATTTGTTCGATATTTATCATGTTTGCGGTGACTACGTCACATTACTAATCACTTTCTTCGCTGCAAATCAAATCGTTCCGCAAAATATTTGTCGAACACAAATTCTGATTGCCAGCCCAATCGATCGGGCAAGAGTTGTTTTACTTGCCCATGGATATATTTCACTTGCCCCAGGCAATCGGGCAAGCATTAGTGTCAAACACTGGTTGTGGTTAAAAATTGTCTTTTAGTTAGTAGTTCCAAACTTTTGAAACCAGTTCAGTTTTGATTTGCTTTGTTTCAGATGATGTTAATGAATATTCGTTAAATAAAAATCACAATTGAATTGGTTTGAACTATATATATTAATTAAACCAACAAAAAATTGAACCACAAGATAATGTGTCCAGAAAGGAGTGAAGGTGTGTACATACATACATGTAATTATCTGCTGCAGCTTCTTGGTCTCGCCGAGAAATGCCATTAGTGAGTGACTGTCAAGAGAAATAAACAACAGGAAGGCTAATAATGTAAATAATGATATTTTTATTGTTGTACATGTAATACAGTTACAAGTAATATTATATTTATTAGAGTGTATGCCAAAAGTGTGGCCTGGATACACATGACAGTGATGGTGATGCAATATGGCTGTGTGTGCTGTGCAGTGAACATAGAGAGGTTTGTTACCACTGGTTTGCAATAATTATACCTATATACATGCATGTAAGACGTGTTGATGCCATATCACAAATTTCTGTGCCACCTTCTTTTATGTATCAAATAATCTCTTATGAGAAAGCAACCTATACTCTTTTTTCTTCAGAACAAAATACATTTTCTAAGGCTTTCGAATCAGGACACCAAAACAACTTTGATTCTAATGTTTTTTTACTCAGAACAGACCTTCTCTGTTGTAGTTAACAAGGAAAGCTAATAGATAGTTGGTGGTGAGCCAGAGAACTCAAACATGACAGAAAATTGAATGGTGTCTGAACAAATGAATTTATTGTCTGAGTTCTTGATGTATAGACTGACTTAGCTGTGTTTTTAAATAATTTTTATGAAAGGATCAGCTTAGTGCGCAAGTCATACTCTGTGAGCCATTTGAACCTTGAAGTTTTAAGTCAGAAATTGGTTTGAACTGAAATACAATTAATTTAATTACCGATGTTCGAGGTAATAATAAAAACAGTAGTTGTGAGAAAAATTATCTATGATTTATTAAACCCATTTACACTTAAGTGCCCCCAAGACTAGTCCTGTCAGGTGGGAATTAATTTAGGGTTAAGACCTCTCATACACATCTTTGTGATGAATTTTCATGTGAAACCAGTTTTTAACCTTTGTTAAACTTGCT
>NC_090879.1:4941951-4946951 GCF_036669935.1 Montipora foliosa
AAAACTGCACTCTCCAAGTGCACCCTCCTCTTGTGAATTAAAATACCACCTGCCTTCTAATCGACCAGCTAATCTAAGTTGTAGTGACAACCCTTTCATCATTATCATTATCATTATCATCTTACTATAAAGCGACTATTCTGTTTTAAATAATAAATTATTATAGATGATGTCGATGGTGTGGTAAGAGATGAAACTGAATCAGAGGGGGAGGAATCCAGCAGTTCATCGGATGAAATGATCTTTGATCCTCGACAAAAGTCCACCTTACTTGCAAACAGGGACAGATCACCTGCAGCTGATGAACGCCCAATCTATGCTAGTCGGATATCAGATCTCTCGATGCCAGGCAGCATCATATTGGAAAACAGTGACACCCCACCCCCCTTTCGTAAAAGAACCCTGCAGATGACACAAGAGGATAAATACTATCATTCAACCAACGCCAGTGTACAACCATCCTCAAAACAGGAACTCAATGGGACGATTGACTGTAAGTGTGCATTTTAAGTTTAGTGCATGGTAGTTTGACCAGAGGAAAGCACATAAAGTTCAACATTTATTTATTTGTTGTTTTTTTATTGAACCACTGTTTTTTCCATTGTTTTGCGGGGGGAAAATATTGTTGAATTTGTTACTGTCACTACCACTAATAAAGGTCATGCTCTTTCTATCTGTTCCTACATGTATGTTGTGTAAATGCACAAGTGTCATGTGTCATAGAAATCCCTTGGATACCCTCTCTTATAAATGTAGTTGATTAATGTCAACATGAATGAAATGTTTGAAATGTATCACATATTGAACTGCGGATATGAAATCAAGTGAAGCTGTCATCCTCACAGTTATGGATGCAATTTAAGCAATTCCATAGTCAAGAGAATTAAGCCTGAAAAACTCAGGACTTCAATGGGGTTTGAACCCAAGCTATGAAGTCACTGATATTGGTAGCTCTGAATCCACTCCACAGAAGTTTTCAAACTTTGCAGAGAGTTTCATCTTGGCCTGCTGATCACTTTTGTGCGAGATATGAGCAACTAAAGCCAAAATATGGGGTGTTTTGCAAGGCTTTCCTGTTGCCATGGTAAATTGTTACATCACAAAAATGACTGCATCTTGTTCAGCAATAATAGATGTTTCACATGGTACCACAACATTTCTGTTTCGTGATAAGCATTGTAGTGTCAATCCTTCTAATAACAAGGTCTTTGGAAAGTATTGAAACTGGCTTGAGTCATCTTAAACTCCCTACTTCTCCACGTACTGCCTGATTCTTAAAACTATTAACCCTTTGAATTGACTCCTGAACTGCAACCCCATTGACGAGTAAAATTGTTTGCCGTGAGACAGAAAAAAATCTAAACTGTATTGAACCTGTATTGATTACAGAATGTTATTTATATCTCGTAGCACCTGAAAAAAGTTACATACAGCAAAAAGGTGGTTTGTTCACAAGGAAGGTAATTGAAGAAGTAAAGGTGGATGTTCATGGTGCATTGGGTAAAAAACAAGACACAGAAGAAGAAGACATTGATGAGCTGGTGAGAACATTCAAGGAGTCTGAGGCTTCAGTACCCAAAGATACAGGGAATGCTGGTGGGTACAGCCCTGATAACTTTGTCATGCTTACAGAGATTTGTTTACTTATAATGATGTGAGCACTCTTGGAAAAAATCGTTGCCTCTAAGAGGGGTTGAAAACAGGCCTGCACCTTTTCATTATAAGTTCATATTGTTACGGTAACTAATTACCGGCGAAAAGATAATAACCTCGCTATTTCCACGGAACACAACTTATATTTAATATTATTGTAAACAACGGGAGACAACTTAGCTCCAGCTAGCAACTACTCTTAGTACAATCTCAGTACAATTAACTTAATACTTCTCTACAGTTAGACTGACCACAGGCAAAGTACTAATTTCCTTCTCTTTGATGAAATCTCGACTTAAGACTTCTTTCACAGTATCACTGTATACTTGATAGCAGAATGCCAGAATCACACACGAATGGGGTAAATCCCTTCACTTGTCACTTGTCACTTGTCACACAACATCACTTGGAAATCACAGACAGGGAATGAAGTCCCAAAACCACAACGGCCAAAGCACCAACTGACTATAGAGAGCCGGCTATATAGCACGCTATCTGAAGAGAGTCTAAAAGTTCCCAAAAGTAACCATTTACAGCTATCACAATAAACTCTATAATAATTTCTTAAACTTATGAGTCACAAACTATTTTGAAACTGATGAGTCACAGTTCTAGAAAATTCTTGAAACAACACATTGCATGACATAATTTGACCTTCGCAAACTTTCCAAATAATTCTGATCCTTGTAACAATAATTATGCTGTATCACTGAGCTACATGTATAGGGAGTGTGGCCATTGACTTAAGCTCAACCTTATATGTCCTTCATACTTAATTCAGCTACCAAATTGGGTGGCAATAGACCACTTCCATAATTAAGTGGTGACCACCTTGACATTCTTTTGTATTTAATGTTTATTAGACCTACTGGCTTTATTTTGAAACAAAAGTTAAAATTTTCTTGAAATTTGCTTGTAGTTGCAAGGCTAGAAAGACTTATTAGCATTACAACAGAAGAATAAATTTTATTTGGCTTAACCATTATGAAAGAGGTCTGTTCTCTCCGATGTTAAAATGAAGGGGATAGTGAGTTTTTGGGTTGGTAAATGAATGAGTAGACATATTCATTGATGGTATTTCAGGACAATCTGCACAAAAAATCTTAGTCAACAGCTCTTAACTGATGACCCTTGGATTATTTATTGGGATCGATGCTAGCTACTGAGCTAGGTGTTGACTTGTGGGAGCTAATAAGGCCATTAAGTTTAAAGGGGCACTGTCATGCTTAATTTGCCGTTTTTAGGTCAAAATTGGGTAAAAATCTAAATTAGAACATAACTCACACGTACAACATTCCTGACAACCCACTGACAAGATATGAAATATATTTATTGCACAAAGAGCTATTTGTATTTAATTTTTGGTGACTCTCTGAAGACACCATCTCCAAAGTTAAAAAATCTGGCCAATTTTCAAGCCTTTTCTATCCACAGACTCCATCTGTGGATGCAGATATACAGTACATGTAGCAAAGAATAGCTTCAGTGCACCTCAATGGTTCTTGGAAACAAAACTACAACATTATTTTTTGGTCTTTGAAGTTTGACTGAAATAGCGTGACACTGCCCCTTTAAACTATTGTAAGAATGATGCTTAAAGGTTTTATTCTGTCTAATGCCAGACGATTGTACTCGTCAATGGTGGCTGCTTCAGGGATGAAAGGATATCAGGTTACATTGTTCTTTTCACTGCTTTGTTCCCATGGACTGTGTAGTGCATAATGGTTCCAGAAAATATCCATACCCCCACCACGGAAGACAATTGGAAATTCCGAGGGAGAGGGGGGGTTAAAGGGCAGTAATTTCCAAGGGGTAGGGGGGTTTCGTGGGAAACTACTTTTCCAAAGGGTCACGAACCACATACAAAACATTGAAAGCAACATACGATCGATCTGAAGCACAAAACATACTATCGGACGATGTTTTGAAACAAAAGTCAGTTTAGAGATAAAGTTAATACTATTAGCTTTAATGTGTTCCGTTTTTCTTTGAGTTATCTAGCGCTACAATCTCCCGAAGCTAAGAACAATGTGTCTTTCATTGGGACGGATTCAAAACATTTAAAATGGCGGTCTCAACTGGAGTCTGGTCCCCAGACTTCCAGCTTTGTCTCTTTTTCGTCCGACCAACACTTCCGTTTGTCTCTTTTTCGTCCAACCAACACTTCCATTTGTCTCTTTTTCGTCCAACCAACACTTCCGTTCACTTGAGTATCACTTTTCGTTACCTTCACATGCAGTAAACTCATTTTTGATAGGATTTATGTTTTACTGGGGGTAGTAACTCATTGAAAATGCGATAAGACGCAAGTTCCCACAACAATTTCTTTTTGTGGGTGGCATTTAGACCACGGACAGCAACCGGGAGTCAAGTTTTCTCTTCGTTGAGTAAACGCAATATTTATTACCGCCTCGGGAAACGATTGTTGAGGTTCAGTTCGTTATGTCAAACTGGAAATTCTAAAACAGGAGTTTGACTACTCATTGGAGGAAGTAAATCGCGCCAAAAACAATAAGAGTCGCCCTCTCGATTCAATCCGTGGCTCAAAGGCAAGCAACAGTGAGGCTGTGTGTCATTTACCGGCGAGAAGGACTGCTGGAGAGTCAGTAAATTTGAAGACTGCACATAAATCGCTATATCTAAGTTTACAAATATGATGGATTATTTTGGCGTCAATAATATTCTTCGTAAAACAATCGCCTTTGTGACGATGTTCACGAAACCTACCGCGTCAACATGTGTGGTCCCTAAATATTAAAGAATCAACCTGAAGAAACTGACAAAATGTGTAGACAAAGGAACGTTGTAAGTTTCTGTTTAATTTATTTACTATGGTTTGCGAAGTTGTTTAAGCGAGTGAAATGTTCTCATCAAAGTTCGCACGAAAACATGAAACAGTCGACGTGCAACCCAAATGTTTAAGCTTTGCAAAGTTGATAGCGCACAAGCTAAAAGTTTAGCTGGATAATGAGCTTAACAAAGCGTTATATTTTTCTAAAAGTTAACCTTAATGTTTACACTGTTGAAATAAAATTCTACCGCAATTACGTAACTAATTCACTGATGTTTTTATAAGTAAAAACATTTTGGAAATTCCTGAGGGGAGGGGGGGTCATCAAAGACACCCCTGGAACGGAAAATCCTGGGGGGAGGGGGGGTGCAAATCAAAAAGTCTTCCGTGGTGGGGGGTATGGATATTTTCTGGAACCACACAATGAGTGCATCAGCTTTCCAGCAGTGACAACAACAACCGAGTTGTCAATAATCTTTATGCATGGTGTATTCATCACTCATGACAAGAGTGACAAAGGGTTTTTTTTAGCAGTACAAAGCGGAGAAACTTGTCC
>NC_090879.1:4956951-4986951 GCF_036669935.1 Montipora foliosa
TGATTCCCAAACTCTGCATCATGTGGGTTGAGTTGGGTCTCTACTCAGCTCTGAGGGGTTTTTCTTGGGGTACACAGGTTTCCCCCTCTCCGAAAAACCAACCTATGTTTGGGTATGTGTTGAATAGACATTTTGGCAGATAAGGCGGCCATTTTGATTTTTATTGTTTTAAATGGCTATTATGGGATGCCCAGGGGGCAAATACATATTAATCTGCCCCCTGAGCATCCCATGTCTTTCAAACAATAGAAATCAAAATGGCCATCGTATCTGCAAAAAGGTCTATTGATTTGATTTCTATAGTGTTCCCAATTAGTGCCTTACGCGCTAAAAACACTTGACACTTGAAGCGGTTTTCAAATGTGTCGTAAAACCAAAACCAAAGCAATTACTTTAGCCAATCAAAAAGGGACGGAGACAATCCAGTAAACCAATCAAAACTCGAAGCAATTACACATAGCCGACACAAAGCACGGGAAAATGTGCACGCGCGAGCCACTATTAGCCTACCATGGTTTTGGTTTCACTTCTGATTGGTTGAAAAAGTGATGCGAAAACTTTGAACCAATCAATGAGTAAAATAATGCAAAACGAAAGTAATTCGCTAATTACTTTCGACACTTAATTGAAAACCGCTCTATCATCATCATAATTATTATTGTAAAAAATGAGAAAAAAAGTGTGGTGTTCATGACTTCTTGAAAGACAATAACTGTAAGCCCTTCTCACAACAACCCTCAATAATATTGTTCAAGACCAATGGATGTGTCTCCTTGGTATTGTTGACTGACCCATGGATTTGTAAAATTGACCATTAGAGGTCCATCTTACAAGGGACCAAGTGTGCCCTATGTATTGTGAAGCATACTTGGATGTCCTTCCAGATGCTTTATAATGAAGCGACATTTCTCCACCATTTAATGCACCTAATTACCCAGTATTTTATATTCGTTGGCCATCCTTGGGTGATCCTCTGAAGATGCTGAAAGATGAAAACTAATTTTCCATTTTGTTCGTTTCCCACACACTCTTCTTTCCGTTTTTATATGCTTCCCAGACACTCCAAATCCCTATTTGGTTTGTCAGTGTGTGGTAATAAGAGCTTGCGAATATGGCCACCTCACATTGGCCTAGCCGCTTGTTGCATTTGGGCAGGAGAGCAACAAGTGGACAAGGTGATGTGAAGCAGCTGTATTGGCAGGCTATGTAATAACATCTTGTATGTGTTTTTTTTTTTTTTTCAAATAGGTGGAATTGTCTTGGACATCAAATCCAGTGGTAGTGCTCTGTCTCACTGGTACGACATGCTAAAAACGCCAAATCAATTACATATCCAATGGCATACACTGGAAAAGTTGGCCAATCACGAACAGGAATGATGCATCACATGATGTCGAATAGTTCAGCAAAAGCATCAGCAAAAGCTTACTTAGTAAAAATTTATTTTCAAAATATATATATATGGTCCAATTTCCTTGATAAGGAGTACAAGGAAGTTATCAAAATAGTGGTAATTAATAATTAGAAGTAACAATATTTATTTTCTAAATCTTTAAGTGCTGTAAATTCAATTGTAAGTACATACCAAGACGTTTCCACTAGGTCCAAGGTTTTAAGTCAACTACCTCCCCCCTCCTCCTTCCTTTCAGATAAAACCCCCTTCTCAGGCTTGTGAGAACTACACTTTGGCTGGCCAGGAAAGCACTTAGAACTGTTTTAAGTAGGGGGACATCAAGAAAACTTTGAAATGGATAGCTTTAGTTTGAGCCTTCTCCCATATGGATGCATGCAATCCTTTTAAAAGAATGATTTATCAAAGCTGGTAGACTGTCAACATTGAAATTTTTGGCAAGTTTCCATTCATCCTATATACAGTGTAAGGTAACTCACTTTTGAAGTCTCACTTCAATCTCAAGATAACAGTTAAGGACAGTGCCTACTATTGTTATTGCGCATACATTCTGCGCATCTTGAGATACTCTGGTTTCCTATCAGTAATGCTTACTAATACAGTGATATCTTTGTGCGGTTTAAAACTATATCCGGAGAAAGTAGATCTCAGTAAGTACTCTTGGTATCCAAAAAGAAAATTGGGTGTAACCATGCATTTTTGAGGGATAATTAAGCTTCAATTTGAGAAAAAGCACCATACATTACTTTGTACTGTAAAGTTTTTTCCAAATATTATTCATCAATTATCTTTGAAAAATGTGTGGTTACCCCCAATTTCCTTTTTGGATTTCAATAACACTTGTTAAGATCTACATTTCCTACATAATCATAAACCAGGGCAAAAATACCTTTGAATTAGTAGGCACCGTCCTTAAGGGCAACACTAGTTGTATAAGTTAATTTAGAACTCAGGTTCCCTGAGGTATTTAATGTAAATAGTTATTTTCCCAGTAAATTCAAGTTGCTACTGTGGGGCACTTTCCAAAATACTCTTTTGTTTGCCCTCCAAAATTTTGCACAAGTATTCTTTGCAGTTTCTCTTGGGACTTATATGTACGATGGTCCCAAGAGGAAACAAAGAATTTTGGACGGCAAACAAAGAGCATTATGGTATTTTTGAAAGTGGCCTATTTATATATGTAATTCTGGAAAGTGTAAACAGAGATCATGCCTATAGATGGCTTAGTATGACCAGACTTAATATGGCCTCCCTGGAGTAAGAAACATAAAAGAACAGACCCCAGTTGTTCAAAGGGTGGATAGCACTATCCACTGGATAACTCAATTGGCTCTTCTAGTGTTGATCTGTTGGATAGTGATTTATCCTGTGGATAGCGTTACCCACCTTTTGAACAGCCAAGGCCAGAACATCTGATAGTGAGGATTCATTATGACACGAAAGCAAAAACGTACTGTCAGGCCAAATGCAAGCATTGAGTGACACGTAAAAGTTCCAAGAAGGTTGGCCAACATAGTTATTATTATTCTTCACATTCTTCCCTATTGTGGACAATGTTGGGTCAACATCTGTTGTAAATGTAAATGTGCGCTTAGTTGACCACTCCCTACAAGGGCTTTTCAGGATCAACCGGCTCAACGGGATCGGACCGAATGCATGTGAAGGCTCCCATGGTTGCCACCATACAATCCATGTGTGATCTCGGAGCACCGCAAACGCAGCCAGATGCAATTGACTGGGAGTCGATTTTGAGGAGGGAGGAAAACCGGAGTACCCAGAGAAAAACCCTAGGAGTCAGGTTGAGATTGACTGAAACTCAGCCCATATACGACCCGAGACCAGAATTGAACCTGGGTCACAGAGGTGGGAGGCATGTTTGATGACCACTAAAATTCTGTTCATCCATCCTGAAGCCAAGTTTTGTTTTCTACCTTTCCAGCATATTGGGTTAGGGTGAGCCAAAAGTTTTCCCCATACCAGGGGTGTGTTCGTGCTACATATGCCAAGCAGTAACTGCTGTGGACCAACATTGTCACAACGTTTGCCCAAGCAATAGGCCTAGAGCTAATGTTACTATTGGGGAAAAATATATAATTTGACCAACAAATAGGACCATAAAGTAGAAATTTGGTAAATAGAATTTACATTAGTGTACGTTAAATAGCCAATAAAATTAAAGGTGCTGTAAGTTTTAATTTATATGGAAACAGACAATTCAGCGCAGATATGAGCAACTCACCGCTTTTGCTCATTTGAAATAATAAAAAGGACAATGTATTCTGAAATTTATGAGCGTTGATTGATTTTTGAGTCATTAGAACTGTCACAGAAAAGAAAAGAACTTGATCCAAATCTCACAGCAAACTTAAGATAAGTTGAAACAGGCGGGATGCTTTTTTAAGGAGTGGCATTCATCCTTCGCAGATGGACTGCATGATAATTTTTGATGAGGGAATAACAATGGACGGTGTAACATGCAGGTTGCAGGTCATTGTTTTACCATAACTGAAAGAACCCAAACCTTTACAAAAAATTAATGATAACCTTAGGCTTAAACACTATCTAACGCATAGTGTTAGGGCCTAATGTTAGCATTAGTAAAGGTTTGGGTTGTTTCAGTTATGGTGAAGCAATGACCTGCAACATGCAGCTTACACTCTCCAGAAGAAAATCATAGAATTGGAAGAAAAACCCATTGAAAAATCCTTTCTAGAGGGGCACTGTCATGCTAGATTTACTGTTTTTAGGTCAAAACTGGGTAAAAATCTAAATTCATTTAGTACTTTAGCTCACACATACAACATTCCTGACAACCCACTGGCATATAGAGCTATTTGTATTTAATTTCTGGTGACTTTCTGCAGACATGTGTACACCATCTCCAGACTTGAAAAACTGATGAGTTTTTTCAAGTTTCAAGCCATTTCCATCCTCTTCATCCACAGCTACACTTGGATTGTTATTGGCAACAAAGCTACACCCTTATTTTTTGGTCTTGATTGATGCAAAGACATATTTTTGTGTTTTGAAGTTTGACTGAAATAGCATGACACTGCCCCTTTAAGTTCTGTTTTAATGCTTTGCAGCATAAGGATTTTTATAAAGGTTAGGTCAATTTTTTTTGAAAAACACCAAACAGGGAAAACTGACCTTTCTTATTAGTATGTACAGAGAGCATTTTAATGTCAACATCCTAAGAAAAATTAGTTGTCAGTTAAAAAAAAAAAAACCTCTTAAAGCAGTACACATACCAATATGGTATCTTACAGGTATGTTGCCACAAGAAACTGATTACACCAAGAAAAATGCAACAATTTTTTTAGTTACCCTCATTATTTCCCTAAAGATTAATTGTCCCAAATATATTTGATTGCTTTAGGAACTTTTGGGAGCCTTAAAAGTCAGAAAAGCTACCAATAACACTTATAATTTGATCAACAACAGAGCAAACTCATTTGCATGGAATATAATTCAAAAGCTGAGATGGAAAGTAGTTTGTGACGTCAACCTGGTATGGGCACCCATTCCCCTTCATTGCTCAGTCTCGTACCAAAGTTAGTACTGACAGGTGCAGAGAAATGTCATAGCAGAAGACTTGGTCTTTATTGATATACAGTACAGTACTTACAACAGATGACAGATGGGATTACAAATTTGATACCCCACACATACAGACTCTGCCCCCTTTTTCAATAACCACAGTGGAAGTCTTATTCAATTGCCTTGAAGATTAATAACATCAAGTACCCCTAACAAGAATAATAGTAAAAATGCTCTCAATTTTCAAATCACACTGAAAATCAAGGAATCATAAATAATTATATTTAAGTTCCCTTTACACTGTACATGCAGAGGAAGGATTTCAGAAACAAAGAAAATGCACAGCCCACAAATCAACAACACTATTGAATAAACCTTCCAACAAAAGGTGACAATGTATAAATTATTACAAATTTAAGAATTAACGAGTGTCCACATTACATTATTGCTAGTGCCACAAACTTTCTTGTGGTGTCATGCATAATATTCTTTACATTAACAGAATACTTACTTGTCACTTCACCTGTCACTAATTAACTTAATGTGGGAAAATATACAGTCAAAATGTGTTGCGATCAAAATGCTAAATACAAAGGCACTTTCAGAATTATTGATGATTTTGCTCTTTTGAGTAGAGAGGGATTGGAAGTCCTGGTAAAGTTGTGATTGAACTTATAGACCTCTTTCATAATGGCGAGTGAATATGCTCAGCTATTGTTTCAATGCCAATAAGCCTTTCTAACCTTGCTGTGATGTGCAAAACTCACAATACTTATAATGTTAATAATAATAATAATAATAATAATAACTATTATTATAATTATTATTATTATTATTCGAAAAAGAAGTGATTTTTTAATACATTTGACGATAAAAATCTGTGATAAAGTACTTTTCAAAAACGGCGTTTTGACGTTGAGTTAATGTCATTATCAAGTAAAAACAATTGAAATGTTGGAATGTCCTTTCAAGCAAAAAGTTTTGCATGCAGTGTTTTGCGTGTAATTTTCCCTTTCAAGGACCAAATGTCAGCTAACTCGGTGAGAAGACAAATGTGTGACCTCAGACAGGGTTGACACTACTTTGCAACCGGTATTACTTTTTGTCAGCATGAAATTGGAGAAAGATCTCAAGCCAAAGGAAATTAAGCCTCCAATCATAAATCAACAAAACATTGTATATTCCTTTTCATATGATCTGTGTGATGCAGATTATGTCGGCTACACAGCCCGACACCTTCATCAGCATATTGTTGAACATAAAGACTTAACGATTGAAAAACATTTCTTGGAAGCCCATGGGGACACAAGCCTCCTCAGAGACAGCCAGTTTCGCATAATCCGAAAGTGTTGAGGAAAATTTTATTGCCTCTTCTATGAGATGCTTTTAATCAAGGAACGCGATCCAATATTTTGAAGTGGTCAGTAAGGCCATTTCCAAACTTTCTAAAAGGTACTGCATATTTCAAAAAAACTAATCAGAAATTATTTGCATTCTAGTGTACACACTTTTCAAATCCAATCAAATTAGGTAACACATTGTCAAAAAGATCATCAAAAAATGAGCACCTAAGCAAAATTTGGGTAGGTATCACTGCATAGTAAAAAAAACTGGAATTTATCAGGACTCAAACTCAAAAATTCTGAGCAATTAAACATGATTTTATGGATTTGAATGAAAAACCCATGTCCACAGAGGAAAACAAAAATTGGGAGCAAGAAGTTGAAAACAGAAAGAAAGCATATCATGTCCTTGCATTATCCCTACTTTTTGTGTTCTCTGAATGAAAGTTCATTCCAAAATAATATTATAATTATATTGTCATTTATTTGAGGGAAATTGACCATCAAAGAAACTCCTAAGACTTGGAGAATATTACCAAGGGTACAAGACGACGGTATTGCGTAAGTGACTAAAATAGTGTTCTTAAACTACATGCAGCAGCCTTTCAGTTGAAGGAGTACGACTGAAAGTACCAGTTTTCTGTTGTGAGCATCCACATTTGACAAAGATTCGACCTGCAAACCTAATGCACATGATCAGAGCAGAAAACTTGCCAAGGCTCAACTGGGGGCTGGCCGCTGGCAACCACCAGGTGACTCCAAGGTACGTGCACAAGCTGTACTTAAGACAGACTTTCTCAGTTGCTTTCTTCAATTTGGACACTAGCCTTGACTTCTTCTCATAGTCATACTCTTATCTAAAGGTGCTAAATAACAGTTTGAGTTACAACTGCTTTTAAGTGTCCAAATCCTCTCCCATCTCTGAGACGACAGCTATGAGTACAGTAATGTCATCTGGCTTTCCTCCAGTGATGTTGAGCCCTTCATACCTAGCTTGCTTGGAAAATGGTGAGGAAAAATTGGGATCAAAGGAATGAGCCCTTGCTAAGTTTGCAAGGGAATCTGTCACATACTGTATGCTTTCAGTGCTATGATCCTGAAAAATGGGAAAAAAACAAACAAAACTGTTATCTATGAAGAAGTAGAATTCAAAAACACATTGATAATTCATGAGCCTAACAGCCTATCACAACACCTGAGGTGCCTGATGAGTGAATGGGTTAAACAGCTAATCAGAATAGACCGGAAGGATTAAATGTCAGTAAGTGGAGAATGGTTCAGGAACAGTGTTAAGAGTATCTGCCTTCTGACAGTGTTGCCCAAACTGGAATCCTCTTTGTCCATAGCAAAAAATAATAATACATGCAATTAATATTATATAGATTTAGCCAAGCTTAAAAGCGGAGCTCCCTGGTTATTCATTCCTGCAATACTGTAAATTAGCCTAGCTTGAGCCTGCAATCCAATTGAAAACCAGTATCTGGTCAGTGGTCAACTTAAAAAAAAAACAGCTGACCTCGATGAGCTCTAAACTTGAGCCCACAATATTGGTCATGTGATACTGGTCAGCGGATACCTTGTTTTAAAAGTAAAATCATGAGGAAAAAAGGAAATTAATACTTCGTTTTGTAAACTTTTACTTCTGGAAAAGGTAAAAAAGGGATTTAAAGTAAAATTTCACTTCACTACACTGTGCCTTTTAACAAATCTACCAGACAGTGAAGTTCTTTTCCAAGCCGCTACTTTCCCTTAAACCACGGTCAGCCTTCTCAAAACCGGCCGGTCGATGGCTCAATGAGCCGCCTCCTCAGAAAGCTTGACCGTCTCCTTCCAGTCAGAAAATGTCGGACAACACATTTTTAGCTCGAACGTGAAGTCACTGGAGATATTATAAAAGCTTGAAAAAAGTTTGTTTCACGTACAAATTCGCGTCCGCAATATTTTTTGGCGTCGCGCACATGAAATGTTTATTCAACTAACATTCCAGTATTTCTTGTCAGACTCCAAGCAAGTGTCAATTCCATATGTGAAATTTCGTCACTTTAAATCCCCCAGATTGCACTAAATTGCATCTGTGAATGTCTAAATTTAAAAAATTCCCTAGGGGAGCATGCCCCCAGACCCCCCTAGAAGCTTGCGTCCTTTGGGAACTCGCTTGGCCCGGGGTGCCTATACCACCAAACCGTCTCCGCTTTCCTTATGACCTGCTCCCGAAAAATATTTTGAGAAGGCTGCACGGTAAACACTGTTATTGGCCTTGTGATTCAACAAAGTAACAATTTACTCACCTCAAGCTGCGATACTACCCTGAGTATTTGCTCAATGGATACATTATCAAACAGGCCATCAGTAGCCAAGACAATCAAATCTCCCAGCTCCACACTAAATGAAGTGCTCTCGGCTTCATCCAAGCTGATGATAAACCACACAACAACTACAAGTTTTATACCATCCTTTTTTTCAGCTCAAGTAGAAAAAAATTGTGTAATAATTCATTATTACCAAAAATTGAACATTAATTTTTGAATTTCATTTTGCCAAGATTGACACATCTGTGACAAATCATGATAATCAGGAACTGGAATATGGACACCTTACATATACATACACATCGTTCTTAAAACTGCCATGGAACACTCAGACTAATTAAATTTGTTGTCAAACCTTTTACCTGGCATTATGTTATTTTAATACTTTAGTTTGAATTTGTCACTCTTAATTTTGAGTTAACATCAAAACGTTTGGCAGTTTCACAAGAGTTTACATGTCTTTTACAAAATGTATTTCAATGTTCTAGTGTTAAACTTTGCTGTCAAGTGTCACTCAAAGTCTATCCTCCACGGTAAGTATATGAAATCAGATGAACACAAGTGCATTTTGTGATTTATAGGCACGAATGACATTTTGAAAGTTATGAGTGACCATACACTGTGAATCATCAAATGCATGTATTAAGCAGTTTCATAGGATTTATACTTAACACAATTACTCCATTTCTTTGTTTCCATGGCAACTTCAGTATTGCACTGTATAACCTCTTTATGCATTAGTCATTGACCAATCAGAAATGCAATATTCTGTTGAGCATATTTATAAGATACAATAAAGGCAAAAAGGTAAAATGGCAAGATAGTCCTGTACATGAAAGAGTTACAGAAAACTCACCTGTCCTGTATTACAGCACCTGCCTGTCCTGGAGGTGGAATCGCAAGTTGGTAAGGAGTATTAAAATAATGTTGTTGCTCTGATGACTGATGGACGACGCAACCTTGCCGAATAACCAGAAATCCTGAATCACCAAGATTGGCAGAGTGAAGCATCTGGCTTTTTTTATCCAGAACCATAATACAGGCTGTACTGCTTCCTGTGAATGTATCCAATAGAAAGTCAATGATAAGATACCTGTACCAGTTTTACATTTAACAAGAGATGACTTGGAATGACCACAGTACACAAGTTGTATTCTGGACAAAACGTTTATGTCATTTTTTAATAATATTTATTATTATAAGTCCCTAGTACTTTGAAGCACAAATACATGTACATGATACAATGCACATGATTGTACAGCTGTAGCTGTTGAATCACACATGTACCAGTTTTACATTAACAAAAGATGACTTGGAATGACCACAGTACACAAGTTGTATTCTGGATAAAAAGGATTTGACCAGAAGACAAATTAATGACAAAATTAATATACAGGTAAGGCCCCTAACTTTGCTTGGTAAATTGATGGATAACTTTATTCAGTTGATACTGAAAGTCATGCACAATCCAGAGTACCAAAATATACTCCATGTTAAACATTCATATTTTGGATACATGTCCTTACAGCATGTACACTGTATATTCACAGTCAGGCCATCCCTTTTATTTGTTTCGTTTACTGTCGAATGTGTTTCCTGATATTGGGTCGGTCGGTTGGATTGAAAAAAAAAACCAGAAAAAAATCATTAGCATTCTTGGAATCGGAGGCCTGGTACCCCAGCTGTGGAGCCAGGAAAACAACAAGACATGAACCCAAAATCAATATGGTAGAAAAGTTGGTGGATGTTGTGGCAAAATTAAGACAGCGTGCGAAAAAGGATCAAACACCAAAACTGCTATGAGACATAAAAATGGCTTAAAAATGTCATTATATGTAGCTTTTTTTTTATTTTAAAATAAAAAAAAAACCAAAATTTGGGTCAGTCACATGACGCTTCACGGAGAAAAAAAAAGAGGATGGCCTTATTTGAAAAAAAAAAAAACACTGTAATCTTTGCAGATTGAAGATTGTCAGATAGTGACATGCCCACAGGATAATCAGGATAAAGTTACACTGTATCTGGCTTTTGAAGAACTGGGGCAAGTGCACAGTGATTATCCAGTTAATTATAGTACTACCAGTGAAATAAATGACTTGTATACATTTCAAGTGTGGGTTATAGAGGAAATGGACAAGTGATCCCCACACTTATCTGGACAATTTAAGAAATTGTCTGTAAAGACAAAATAATAATAATTATTATAATATTATTATTGTCTCTCATGGGTTTGAATCCAGTTGAATTAAGCAACCTGAATTTTTTAGGTGTCTATAGAGACAATTGCTTTTGATTACCCATTGACACCTGAACTGCCCTGGACTGCCCCTATGGACAAGTAGAATCATCTGGCAGTAGACAAAGTAAAATCTACCAAATGCATTACTTATTAAGTGAAGCTATGATCTTCGCAGTTATGAATGCAATTTTTGCAATTGTGTGGAGAAGCCTGAAAAATTCAGGACTTCAATGGGGTTTGAACCCGTGACCTTGCGATTCCGGAGTGACGCTCTGACCAACTGAGCTATGAAGCCAGTGACGTTGGGAGCAGGTCATTTGTGGGTTCTAATGATCCAGTGAGGAATGAATCAATGATGAATGGTATATGAGATGAATCATACATGAACTGCGGATATGAAATCAAGTGAAGCTATGATCTTTGCAGTTATGAATGCAATTTTTGCAATTGCGTGGAGAAGCCTGAAAAATTCAGGACTTCAACGGGGTTTGAACCCGTGACCTCGCAATTCAGGTGCGACGCTCTAACCAACTGAGCTATGAAGCCACTGACACTGGCAGCTGGTCATTTGTGGGTTCTAATGATCCCGTGAGGAATGAATCAATGACGAATGGTATATGAAATGAATCATATATGAACTGCGGATATGAAATCAAGTGAAGCTATGATCTTCGCAAGGTCACGGGTTCAAACCCCGTTGAAGTCCTGAATTTTTCAGGCTTCTCCACGCAATTGCAAAAATTGCGTTAAGATACCAAATCTCCTTTCCATGTCAATGTTTAGAGGAAGGTTACCTAGTTTAAGATTGGAGGATTTATTTATCACATAAAAACAGAAAAAACTGCTCTTGAAGGACAATGTCATGTAAACTGAAATACTAAGTCTTGTGTCATTAGCATGTCATGTTACAAAAGCTAATACACTTCACTTACATGCAGTGGTTTATTTTTCATTCATTGCAGCTGCAAATGAACTGTCACAAATATCATATTAACTTTTAGGAACAATTCTATCAATCTGAATTTCAGCTTTGTAGCCAGAAATGAAGAAAAATCAGTGTATAGGCATTGAAAATTGGTTGTCGACTTATACAGGAGTTCGACTTTCACCCCAGTAAATACAGTAATAGATTTCCCTCTTTCTAATGCCAGGTGCTTTTACTTATCAATCAGGGGTGGTTCAGGAGTCATGAATGGATTAAGTACACTTAAAAATTAATATTCATTCCAAGTCCTCTCTCACTTTTGTTATTAAATTCTGGTACAACAGCTTGATCCCATGGCATCCTAATTTGTGAAAAATAAGTTTTGTAAACAATAATATTGAATTCACCAATCCTAGAATTATTCAAGTATTGCAAGGGACTACAATGACGCTTGCACATCTTATAACTGTTCCCATTCTACCCACCAAACAAAGGTTCTTTATGTTCAGTAAGATCTTGAAATCCTGCTTTAATAATATTGATAGGAGATGATGAGTCTAGTCCTCCCTCCAACACAAATCTTTTACAGCTTTCCATTAATGCACTGGAGAAAATAGATGAGTCAATCCCATAATGTCTCCAGCCACCAACCCCGTCAGCCACCCCTAATAACATAAAAATAAAAGACTAAAGGTAAATTATTTGTACCTGTGCACTAGCACCTGAAAACAAATTGGCTACTTATTTACTGAATCTAGACCTACATGAACAAGATACTATGTATTAATAATAATAATAATAATAATAATTTTAATGATATGTGACCTGCTAAACACCCTTACTCGCAGTCTGAGACTGAATTGCTAAGGGAGCCGCTCCACAAGATTGGACCGAAGGAGCTGTGCTGCCGGCTAGGTGCTCGGCCCCTGAACACAACCCATGTATGACCTCGGAGTACAGTACCACAGCCAGATGGAATAGGCTGGGAGTTGATTTTGCTAAGGGAGGAAAACCGGAGTACCTGGAGAAAAACCCTCGGAGTCAGGTTGAGATCGACTGAAACTCCGCCCAAATACCAACCTCGTTCCCAGGGTCTCTCTTCTCTGCCTCCATTGTCGTTGAGAGAAGACCCTGGTTCACGCTGGTCACGTGTCTCCCAGATTCTGGGAGGTTGGCGAAATGTGTGTTATGGGATGGGTGGCAATGTAGGCTTTGTTGACATTGCAAAGAAGGGAATCAGCACGCAATTGATTTTGTGGCCAGATGATCATTGACAAAACGTTTGACAGCAGTATTTTATGGACTACACATATGGAATTCGATATGAAAGGAAAAAAGTTGTGGTCAAATCGATCGGACGCCACAGAAAATATCCTCACGTTATTCAAGTTTTCATCTGTGTGAAGGTCCGGATCAACGAACAATGCTAATAGTTTGCAACAATTTTAAAGGAAAGAAGATTTTGTCGTGCAAGAAAACAAGCGAAACGGTTATCCATGGAAAACAAACATGTTCAGCGATCAGCCGGTGTGTTGTTATTTAAGTTCTCGTGTCACATATCGACCTCAAATCCATCAAATCAAACTGTATTAGCATGTGCAGGTATTTCATTTTGTTCTTTGATTTTCGTTTTTCTTTCGAAAGTTTAAACAACGTGATTGCTAAAGTCGCAATCTTGTACAGGGAGTCGACAGTTTGACTTATGATATTTATATTTCAACAACTTCGTGTAAATTGTCGATGTCGTTAAGATTTTTTTTACCACTGCGCCGCGCTTTATAGCGTGTATATTTTTAGTCGCAGTAAAATACAAGAGACATTTTTACCAAGCAAACGTAGTGTTTGGTGTATTCTTTTATGTTAGTGTTTGTTCTGAAGAAGCAACTTTGGCTACTAACGAAATTAATTTTTTTAAAAGCGAACGTCAATCGCCGCTCGACATTGAAGTCGTCTTGTCGATCACAAAAGCTCTTGCTTTTAGTTTGACCGCTTTTGTGGGAATTCATCTCCTGTGGGAATATAACATCAGCTCTTTTGAAGTTTTTATTTTAGAAATGCCTTTTTAAACGAATATTTTTTCGCCCAGGTGCGGTTGCGGGATCAAAATATAACGAAAACACTACCCTAGTGGAAAAATGTTTGTCGATGAGTGTCACGTGACCAGCGTGAACCAGGGTCTTCTCTCAACGACAATGGAGGCAGAGAAGAGAGACCCTGGGAACGAGGTTGCCCAAATACGATCTCGGGGCCGAGAGTTGAACCCAGGTCACAGAGGTGGAAGGCGCGGTTGATAACCACTAAGCCATCCAGACTCCTTGTGCAGGCAACTTCATCTGCCAACTAACTGGAGAAAGGTTGGTAAACATAAACCCATCTTTCAGGGATTCATACTGACATACAATCTTGGACAAAACTCTTGGGAAAAATTATAGTTTAAACATCATTCGACATGCACTCACAAAGAATAGTGGTCCTTGTCCTCCCCCTCCGCTGGTCTGCCCCATACCAATGTTGACAACGTGGTGCAAAATACAGCGCAATCCTTTGGCCGTTTCTTAACCAACATTGGAGTAGGGGAAGGGGGGAGAGTAAAAAGGTAGGTTAAGTCTGCATACAAGCCAAGTGGCCCATCAGGCCGGAGCTTATCCCGGTTTCCATGGCATAAAGCGACTAGGAGTATTTCTACTCCCCCCTGGATGGGATGCCAGTCCATCACAGGGTTAACCCCAGCATTTCGCCGGTACCCATTTACACACCTGGGTGGAGATAGGCACCGTGGGAGTAAAGTGTCTTGCCCAAGAACACAACACAATGTTTCCGGCCAGGACCTGAACCCAGACCATTCGCTCCGGAGTCAAGCGCACTAACCACGAGGCCACCGCACCTCCCACAGCGGGGAAAGTAGGAGGAATTTAATTATTACCACACAGACAAATAATATTAGGGCATCACATTTTCCCAACAAGTTTTGTCCAAGATTGTAGTACGGGAGTTAACCTATTCAGGACGACAATGTCACCAAAAGAACTTAACTCGGGTAATCACAAGGTTTGCACATAACAAACAATATAATTTAAGGAAAATTTTACATAATTCTATAGATATACTGTCATCAAAAAATATTAAGGAAGCATATATGTACAATGAACCAATATCAAAAACTAAAGTTGCAAGAGGAATTTTTTTCAAGATTTTGTCAACAGTTGTCTTTTGAAGATTCCTATAGAGATCTCATTTTTTTTAATAAATGGGCTTTTGGGACCTTTGTATAAACAAAAGAATATCACAACTCAGATATACCTTCAACCCAGTCCTTGTTTTTTATTCCATTGAATATACTCCTTACCAAATTAATTAAGTAAAACAATAATTTATAACCAATTTTTATTGATACATACAAAGTATATAATCTAATCTTTTGCAAACAGCCAACAAAGTTGAATCAACAAAAGGAAGTCCCATTATTGTGTTGATTAAGAAATTAGTATGAGCTACATTGCTACCTACTGCAAAACGTTACAGTGGAAACTCAATTCAACAAGGCAAAAATGGACCAGAAGAATCTGCTTTCGTAATTCATGTCAGCTGTATATAGTTCAAATCATTGTACTGCATGAGGGTTCAAGAATACCCCTTTTGTACAGTATTCAGGTTTTGTAAATGTACATCTGCATCCAGGGTAAGTAACCATAACAGAAATTAATTTGACAAGGTCAAGAAAAGAGAAATGAAAAACTGCAACAAAGGTAAGTATTGAGGGTACTTAATGGCCACTTATTGAGGGATTACCTTGTCAACCTAAATGCATTTCATTTACGATAGTGTTTAATTACAGTCGTCAGTGATGCCAAATGAAGAGTACATAGGAATTTGCATTTTTCTTTACACGCATTCCATAGTTTTTCCCAAAGAAACAATCTTCAAAAGAAGAAAATTCCAGGAAGACCATACCATTGTCAAGTCTTGGATTGTCCACAAAAGATGCTCTTCGCACAGTAATTAATTAACACTAGTTACGTAATTAAAAACCAGTTTTAAATTGGATGGTTCCCGAGTCTATGGCCACGAAAGACCAATCAGTTAATTACAGAATTTAGCTCTATTTTTTTAGATGATTTAAAAAACCAGATAGAGTTAACTTCATGTAGCTGTTGGAGTAGAAACCTTGACTTCAAGCAGTTTCTTGGAAAAGTTATAAACGTATGGCTTAATCAGAATCGTCCAAGCCTGCAGATCAAAACTCTCAACTTAACAGTTACAATATCGCCAAATGGACTCAAAGATGTTACTTTTGGATGGTTAAATGTCGCAGGATTCACTATTCACACGAAGTTGCGTGCTTTTTATGTGGAAGAAAATACACAGTGACAGGCACTAGATAAGTACTTTCCAAAGAAATAGACACAACCATAATTAATTTGCAGATAGAAACGAAAATAAACTTGGTAAATAAGTTTCAATAGGAACCTACTTACCTAATACATCAGAATGCTTTGTTCTTGCCTCAAAAAAGGCATCTTCTCCAAACACAAATTTGTTTTTTGCCGGTTGAAAATCCTTCGAAAACCCGCAACAGGCAGAGATGAGGTGAAGCTTGGTTGGTGAAGTTTGTTTTTTAAGCAAAGGCGCTACGAGTTGTCTCGCATGAGAAGCAATCAAACGGCCATAAACCACAGCACTTTGCATGGCCATCACTGCCCAATATGTTGGAGGTATTGACTTCACATAGTGAAAGACAGGAAATGTGCAAAAAGGGGTTTCTCTTCCTCAATATCAGGCACGATTCCACATATTGTCTTCCCAGGCTCCTCGTCGAGCTGAGATTACATTACGTTGCATTACGTCACGTTTGGACAGCTTTTTTGTGGGGGTGGGGAGGGGACAAAAGCAGCCTTAGCCTTTCTGAGAAGAAAACTTGAAGGTGCTGAGGACCTATTTTATCATCATCGTACTCTCCATGAAATTAACGCGAATTGTTAAACTTCGCGTTAATTTAAGTCACGCTAATTATGTTAAGTGTTTTTTTCCCTGACGTTAATAAAGTGCAGCGTTAATTTTCACGTTCTTAATTTCCATTATTTTATCCCTAATTTTGAAATCTTTCCAAACATTCATGACACCTACAAAACGATAAAATAAGGTACAACCTTTCTTTCTTTCCGTTAGCCTTTACATTAATTAGAATCCTGAGGACTGTTTTGTTGACCAGACGGCTCAGTTTTGTTCAGTGATTTTGCTTCCAGTGTTGAATAAATTTGTTCCAGTGGTCACCACCAACTGCATCTTAATCGTGTTAATTTCCTATTTCCTTTCTTGTGAAATTCTACCTACTCCTTTGCGTTAATTTTCTTTATTCGAAAGAAGTTTTTAATTAAATTCGCGTTAATTTTAGTCGCGTTCATTTCCAATACCTTAATTTCATGGACCATTATTTTCCTATAATAAGGTAATTTTGCGTGAAACGAAAAAGCATGGCAGCCTTTGACAGAGTTTGCCTCTTGTCACGTACATAAGCAGGCAACCTGGTTGTAATTCCGTGTGCAAGTACACTGAATGAAAAATTCCCTTAAAATTCAATACAGTACTCAACGTCACCCGCCAACACTACGCATCAATACTAGTTACTTTATTTAGTGTTCTTGGACACGACAGTATAACTGGTGTCACAGAGGATCTCGACCCCCCCCCCCCCTTTTTCGCGGATTTGGCACCCCCCCCCCCCCCCCCCCCCCCCTTCCCACTCTGTATCGATTAACAGTTAAATAAAGAAGCTGTAATATGGGGTGGGGGTGGGGGGTCCAAATCCGCGAAGGGGACACCGGCAACGTCGTTCCCAGGGCTTTGCACCGCCGCATAACAAGCTTATTTTTAATTGAAACAAGGTTGGAACAGTGATAACATTGAACATCAATCTCGTCAACCAAGCACAGAAAAGACTGCAAAAAGAGCTCAGGGATCAAGAGTGAATCCACTTGTACCCTCTTGGGTTGAGTTATATCCCTATCACGGGTGTTCATTCCATTCCTTAGCCTGCTTGCAAGCGGTAGATGTTGTTTTCGTAGACTGCAAAACAGCCGTAATTTTGAGTCGGACGAATGCATCTTTTCAAGTGACAGGTCTGGAGCGAGGGTGAAAACGAAGAGTGTCACTGGGGAGAGACGCCCTACGGGCGTGTGGAGGCTCGCGCGTTTGGCGCGCGAGAATACGAAAACGGCATGTTTTGCAGTCATCAGACGCCATATTGGAAGAGCATAGGATAGGTCTGGGTCGGGGTGATAAAACGAAATCCTAACTATTTTCAAAAGGCTGTAAGAAAAATAATACGAGATCGAGGCAACAGTTTCTTCGCAACACTATGATAATGAGGGGCAAAGGGGCAATTTCGGCTTCAAAATGATCATTTTCCGCGAAAGAACTGGGGCGAGTTCCAAAACGCGCGGTGAAAAACAAGGGAATTACCTTCATAACCCTGCTGGCTTTATGGGTCTGCACAGCACGAGGTGTTCAATGGAGAGACTGGCGAGACATACAGAATAAGAAAGTGCAATATGCTATGTTTTACACTCAGATCGCAATTTCCAGAATTTCATGATAAATCGGGTGAATCTGATAAAAAACGGGAGACTCCCGATCAAATCGGGAACTTTGGAATGTCTGCGTTATCCTTTCTTACCGCTTCAATTGGATGCAACGATTTCCACTCGCTTTAGAAAGCGACTTTATACTGACTTATAAGTTGACTGAGACGATAGAGCGACATTCGCGTTTTCGGCCAGCTTTCTTTATTTCCCACGTGGAGGGCCTGGGCTGGGTATTACATGTAGATAAGCGTTATCTTCCCAGGGGTTTGGAGAAGAAGGAAATATGGTAAATTTGAACTGGGAACCATGTGAAAATATTTTAGGGAACAAGGCAATAAAAAACAATTTAAACCAATTACTTTTAGGGATCAAAAAGCTGGGAACAAGTTTGAAAGTAATTTCAGGAACAAGGGAACACAACCAAATATTTGAAGGCAACAAAGGCCCCCCCATCCTGGGAGGGCCTCTCATATAGTAAAACGATGATGGCAGAAATTTCTACTCCAATTATGTTGCAAATATCATGAAATTAATTTGATATAAACTTCACATTGATCTGAATAAGCACTAGTAGCCGGGAGAAAATTGTTTGAAACAAGGAGAAAAGGAGGAAAATCTGAGTCTCCCAGCAGCACCGGACGTGCGGGAGATTTGACAGGTCTAGCCGGATGACAAGTACAGGTCGCGCACGGGTAACTCCAATTTGAAAGTTTGGGGTTGCTTTAGTATAGGTAAAACAATAATCTGTAAGGAGTGACCTGAGGAATGGGACCTAAACCTGCCATGCAAGTTAAGACTGATGCAACTCACAGCTGTGGGACATTATTAACAGTTAATGTATGTTGTCACTACCATTAAATAGTTACTGCATCCTGCAAAATGGGCTAAAAAGAGAGAGAGAGAAAATGGGTCATTTTCCTTGAAAAATAGGAAAAAATAGGAAGGACTAAGACAAAAGAGAAAAATAGGCACTTGACTACCTGCAAGTTAAGAGTAATTATCAAAAAATGGTAATGCCACCGTTTAACTGAAACACATCAAACTTGAATTCCTTTAATTTAGTTTTCTTTTGATCAACTACCATGAATCTCCCAATTATCAAATTACTACAAAAGCAATGAAAATGACAAAAAAAAAATTACTTTTCAGAATCAAGAAATGACCTAAACATGAATGTCCTGGGGTTTCAATAACTTTTGAAGTTGACAACTAGTTCGAATAGAATAACTGCCTGCTGTCATTGTCATAATAACCTTTAATCTTAGGTTTGAAAGAATCTGTCTTTAATTGCTTCAATATATCGAGGGAAAGAAGTAGCTGAATTCCCTGAGTGAAGTAGCCCACGCTTTTTGTTGGCCGTCGGTGCATAACATTATTGAAACCCCTGAATGTCCAATGTAGAGAAAGTGTCTAACCGGCAGGTACAAAACATGGGTCACAGGTCATTGCTTTACCAAGACAGAAAGACCCTAAACATTCATGAAAGCTAACCTTAGAAACCTTGGGTCTAATTCAGGGGTTTTATTAGCCTCCAGGGCCCGTGTACTAGCACCCGTCTATGCTGAGTACAGTAAATAATCCACCTTTGCTCAAAGGAGGTCTCAAGATCAAATGCCAGACTATATATAAGGGTGCCCACTTGCTCTATCACAAGGTCCCTTCTACTTTAAAACTAATAAAACCCCTCTCTAATTAGGCCCAAACATTTTTATTCATGAGTTGCAATACTTTGGAAAACAAATGCGCAAGTTTTCCAAAGTGACCTGTGTTTTGAACCTGCCTGTGTCTAACATAAAAAGTACACAAGCTGCAAATCCAAATACATTACATACAATAACTCAAATAAATAAGAACTATTAAAAACTTTACATCGGCAAAAAATGGTGCAGTTAAATAATTAATTAAATCAAGTACGTAATAGTAAACATGGAACAAAAATGGTAGCTGTCACTTCTATAATATTAATTTTGCATAAAAATTACAAAAATTTAGATTACTTTTATCTCTAAAATAAGCTTTCAAAATCCACAGAATTACTATCTGTTGTAACATTACTTATCTCTAGGCATTACTCCTATTTAGAAATTTAGTAGCAAACAATCAATAATAAATATATATGATCTACAAATCATGAAAGCAGAGTATCAAACAAAATTCGCCTAAATGTAGGTATAATTGCCATTGAAACATACATTTTTTTGCAAAAATTAAAAAAGAGCTTCTCTCTCTATCTCAAGTAGAAATTTTAATGTTTAGCGTCACTCACTGACTTCCTTAATTAACTTTTTGCATACACCAAGGTCACTGGGAAGCATGAAAAGTCACTGCAGAAAGCGTTGACGCTAACATGTAAAATCTGATCTGTGCACTGACGTGTGGATCCAGGATTTTCTTAGGGGGGGTTCACCACATAGGAATGGCATCGTTGACTGGTAGTGATTTTTTTTTGGCAGAATACCAGTTGTATTACCACAATGTGTATAATACTACTTGGGACAAAGCCAGACCTAGTGGGATTTCAGACTCTCAAACTTTCATTTTTAAATTCTGAACCCTCTGAGTACTGAGAGAGAGACTCACAGATTTTACTCTAAGGCCAACAATTTTATTTTAATGGGTTAACAACATCTAGGTCCATATGTCCCCTTTAATTAAACACAATCAGGCAGTGATGTCATACCTGAGACAACACTTATGTTTGCACAAGTGATGTCATCAAACACACCAATGAGCATTTTGTACCATTTTGCAAGACAGAGGGGTTAACAACATAAAGGTTCATATGTCCCCTTTGATTAAACACAATCAGGCAGTGATGTCATACCTGAGACAACACTTATGTTTGCACAAGTGATGTCATCAAACACACCAATGAGCATTTTGAACCATTTTGCAAGACAGAGGGTACATGTGTATCAAAGTTTGCCACACTTTCAGTTCCAATCGTTAAGGATGACAACCTGGTTGCCAATGTTACAAATAACATTTCATCATTTTATCATCTTAGGACTCTGGTATTAAGCCCACAAAAGGGGAGATTCTTCTGAACTACCATTGACCACTGACATCAGCTTCAAATGCTTCTGCTTTCGGTTGAATCTAATACGCCGAATCCAAAGAACAATCCCAGTAAAAACAAGCAGTCCTCCAAGAATGACCATTGCAAGCTGAAGTGCATGAACAATGGTAAACATCAACAGAACTTCTCTCTTAAGCTTATCTGCACTTGTGCTGTCGAGTGTAGCAGATTCATTCACAAACATTACAGGAAAAAACATACTGCGAATTCCAGTGGTCTCAACAATACCCTTGACTGCCTCTACCTTGACATTGATTTGCAATCGTTTGCTGCTCTTCACCGCAATACCAGTGTGTGGCTCCACATTTAAAAACGTACCATGTGCCTCCTTATTTGGAGAAAGACCACCTATTTCTTTGTAAAGTGATGGATCTCCCAAGTAAAAATGAGGCGCTGAAATGAAAAGAGGTATCTTCACAGGTGAAGGTGGCTGGCAAACACCTATGTCCAATATGCCAGATGGGTAGCACCTTCCGACACAAAACCCTCTATTATTAGGATTAACCGTGCCATTTAGAAATTCCTCTTCAGGAACAGTGAACTGAAGGGCATTTATTCCCTGGATTCTGGTATTCGCTGCATGAGTTAAGCGCAGGGAACGGCACAGCTCCGTTACAAACACATACAATGTGTCGTCTGGGCTTGTGTCAGGACTAAACTCTGAACCGTCGGTACCATTGATCATATTGGCGTAGCTGGAATTCCAAACTATCAGCTTTTGCTGTCCTTTCCAAGCCTGCCATTGCACAAGGTTCCTGATATCTTTCGCACCAGTACTGACACTTGTGACGCCATCAAAGGTGTTATTTTTCTGGAGCGCAATAATGGGACTTATGTCTGGAAGATCTTTTTGTATAATTTTGGGTAAATCCTTTTTAAATTTAGCATACTCGGCAAAGAGCGGGTCCTTGTAGCCCCAAATCAAATCATGAACTTTTCTTTTCATAAAGAAGTTTTCCTTGAATTTTTGTAAGACAAAGACAGCGATTGCCTCCTTCACTGGAAACGGTAAATTTCTCATGGCTTCAGCCAAGGTCACCAATGGAATATTCACTGATGTGACTTCAACTTCATGAGGATCGCAGGAAGGACACGAAGTCGTCGTGTCGTACACAAAATACATTTCCTGGTTGTATGTAACGGAGGTAGCGCTATCGTTCCAAGATATATTCTTCTTTTGTCGGTGTTCGCGGTATGAAAAGGGTCCTCTTTGAACCACGTACGGTCTGCCGCCATGTCTTACCTCGTCCGGATTCATCACATCGAAAAAAAAGAACTGCATATAGATGGGTACTGAGGGATTTTGCCACTGTGCATAGCCCTCGCTGCAAGGACCCAGCACCAACTTTTCATTGATCTTCCTTTGAATGTAGCGGTCGATTACTTTGGTTTCGTAAAGAGTCACGCTAGTTGCAACGAGAAGGATTCCAAGCAAGCAAAGAAATGCGATAGTCTTCCATCCGATGACGCAGCAACATTTGCCACCCTTTTTCTTCGTATTCTCCATTAGGCAGCAAATTCAATACGATGGTTTTTTTTTCTTCGCTGCTTGCAAAAATTCCAATGGAATGGACGCAGCAAATAAGGCACGACAAACCGCAATGATACTAGTAGCGAAGAAAGGCAGCACCACGTGATCCTCCGTCGACAAACAACAGCTTGGCAAAGACAATTACGTAATCGTTTCTGGCGAAAATTTTCCTCAATTCGTTGGGAAATTTGAAAAGGACCTCAAAAACCTCGAATTCTCAACCAAGTTATACAAAAGTTTAGAACGCTATTACCAATCGTGACCCATTAAAAAGTCATGTGAGTTTTTTAAGAAGCTTTTGTCTTTGTTTTGAGTGGGTGGGGAGAATAAAGAGAGAATAAAGTCCAAAGGTATCTTCTTTCTCCACACAGGATTACCTTCTTTCGGTTTTAAAAGTTTCTGTTTTTTCTTTTACCGTTTTTCTCTTTTTCTAAAGTATGTCAGCGGAAAATACATTTTTGTTTTCCTTCAATTAACATTTCCCAGCCCATCCATCTCCAGCCTCCTTTGTCACAAGCAAGCAGTCGTGGTTAGGCTCGCTGCGTACTGTCCAGTGGATCGGATATTCTACAAATCTGTCCCTGCATAACTAGCCCGGGCGGTCTAACGAAATATGTGATGGAAGACTGTGAAAATTAAGGCTACAGATTAAGCTGTGTAAAAATTTACATTGACTATTGCGGGGGTGGGGTAGAGATGTGGGGTAGGAGTGAGGGGTGAGGGGTTAGGGGAAAGGGTAGGGGTAGGGGTGAAGGGTAAAATAGCTGAAACAACCCAACCCTTTACAAAAATGCTAACGCTTTAGATAATGTTTAGGCCTAAGGTTAGCATTTCTGTAAAGGTTTGGGTTGCTTTACCCCTCCATCCTCAACTCCTACCCCCTACCCCCGGAATTGTCATGGCATTTATTTTCTAATCTCTTGTCTTTCTGGGGCGTCCACACGTCCAGTTCCCAGTGAAGTAGAGCAAAGAAGGAATGATATCATCGGCACAGAAGAGGAAAGGACCTTTAATCTCCCTTGCAGCTATTTTTATTCTCATTACGCACGTTGTCAAGGATAGAGTTGCGTGACAAAAGGACTTTGGTCTGCGTACGAGATTTCCCTTTTTGTGCAGTATCGTAATTTTAACATTCAGACCTCGTTTTACGAGTCGTGCGACTTCAAAGCAAAGTGGTATAATTAATAAGATAACTTACTCAAAAATTGTTGTCTGCTTAATCAAGACAGCTAGCTATTTTAGGTCATCGTTTGTGGAAGGCGTTGGTGTGTTCAGTCGCACCCTACGAATGCCAGCCGCCAAACGTCACATGGTCAGACAGAACCAGAAGCCTCACTTCTCTCTGGGAATTCTCTACTCTTTACCCCATAATGTTTCAGTGACAAGTTAACAACTATTGAATATGGCAGGCGCCGCAAGCGCGCAAGATGAACCCAATCATAGTTCATATACATGGACGGGTTATGAAACTCTGGAGACTACAAAAGCGAGAACAGTGACATCGCGCTTCCTGTTAACTTGACCGTGACCATGTACAATCTTTTTAATAAATTAATCAAAACTTTTGATTGGCTGTTCTTCAGAAAAAGGGTGTCGTTTGTGCATGGTCAGGGCCGAAACAGCGAACATGAAGCAAAGAAACTTTGCGTCGAGTGACCTAATGCACATGACAACTCGTACTTATTGTCTTTCCGCCATTTTGAATCGCCCCACCCCAAAGATCCTGGGAACGAGGTTGCCTAATGCATGTTGTGATTAGCTAATGGCAGGATTCTGGTTTTCAATTCGCATGCTTCTCCTTACGTGTCAATATGTCACAAATAGGATACTCTTTCTCGAACCCCTGATCCTCCGTTTGCGCTGTATGAGATATCCCTGGGAGCTGATCACTTGTCAATCTCGTCCCCAGAGTCCGCTTTCCTTTTGAAGACCAAGAACACGTACTCTAGCCACTTCCAATTTATGCGCCGTCCTAGTGAAGGTCTATTTTTGTAACCGTTGACATCCGCTGTTGTTTCCAATTTCTGAGCGTGCGTAGACGAGCCGGAAGTCCGTGATTTGCGGAATAGGCTTTTTGCAACTAACGATCACATGGTACAAAATCCGCCATGCTGGAGGGCAAGCTCATTATTATTCTCCCACTGGGACATTAAAACAAAGAGATCTGAACCAGTCAACCTTGACTTGCCTTTGTTTTAATGTCCCAGTGGGGAAATAATAATGAGCTTGCCCTCCAGCATGGCGGATTTTGTACCATGTGATCGTTAGTTGCAAAAGGCCTATTCCTACCTTGGAAGTGGCCAGAGTCTGTGTTCTTGGTGCTGTCCAAAAGAAAAGCGGACTCTGGGTACGAGATTGGTTACTTGTGGGTTGGAATTATAACCCGGAAGAAGAGAACCAGTGGAGCGCAATCGAACGGTCATGGGTTCGAGGCCCGCTAAAGCCTGGACCTTTCCAGTCTTTTTTCGCAATTGGTTAATTTGCTGATCTCCGACTGCCATGTAAGTGAAACATGTATCTTTTTCTGCACTCAGTAAACTTCCAGTTTTCTCAGTCTTGCTCGTTCCGACTACAAAGAGTTGGCCTGCTAATCTCCTTGCAAAAGGACCCAACAATTGTTGGGAGTTGTTGGTTTGGCGGATGTTGCATTGTGTTGGAAGTCTGGTGTGCAAACGGGTGCAGCAATTCGGGCAAAAATGTGAGGACGTGCAGTTCATTTTGGGAAGGATACGACTTATAAGACTTTGTAAACTTAAAAAACCATGGCTATCTCTATTTAGTATCACCCAACTAGTGGACTAATGCAAATGCTGCATTTTGATTGGCTACGCTACTAGAGGACTATTAGTAATAGTCCTCGAGTAGCGAAAAGCGTGACGCTTTCTTTCGTTTTCTTCCCAGCTAAAAATATTTTCACCTTGCATTTGCTAACTTTATTATTGCCTTTTCTGTCAAACTAGTTGGGTGATACTAAAACAGTTAGACCCTTCGCCCTCAAGGGCCACTGGTCAATAGCCCATTCGGCTTCCCCTAATGGGCTATTGACCCGTAGCCCTTCCGGGTTACGGGTCTAATTGTTAAGTAGACCATATGTAATGCATGAAGGGGTAGTTTCTAAAGAAACTGTGGTGCTGCGTCGGTGGGGAAGTAGTATACAAAAATTTGGTTTTACCAACGGAGTTGATAAATTGGCCACCGTACAGAGATTCTAAAAGCTGACGTTTCGAGCGTTTTGTAATGCACATGCGTGGCCCCAAGGATGTTGGTAGAGCTGTGCAAAAGGATCGCGACGCTTCGCATTCTCGTCACCAGAACCTCGGATCGACCCAAAGCTCTGGGAAACTCTATGTAGGAGAACACGCGCCGTAGGGTTCTCATGGCCAATAATTGGCGATTTGAATCTTACGGCGCCTGCTCATTCCTCGTGCTAACATGAACGCACCAATTAGAGACGCTTTTGATTGTTCTTTACGAAAAGCAATGAGAAGACACCTTGCTTCAGGGTTCCCCAGAGCTCTTCTCTCCCTCAGTCAAGAACTCTGGGGGTCAAGATTGGACGCTTCGGTGATTACGGAACACAAGAAATGTTGTGAGTTGTTGGCTCAAACGTTTAATGAGTTTCAACTTGAACTTCGCGCAACAACTCCCAACAACACTTAACAGGACGGACGCAACGTCTAACACGCAACCATTTTGGGAGTTATTGGCCAACAATGTTGCATCCATTTGGACGGGGCCTTACAGACTACAGATTATCGATGCTTTTTCCTCTTAGCTACAATTTCGTGACTTAATTTCTTACGGCACGAATTACCGACAAAATGGCGTGTTCCTTTATTTCCTTTTATTTCCGTAATCTATTTATTCACTTTTCATGTATGTTTACCTTAGGTTTCCAAGGCAACGTCTGAATTCAACATTGTAAAATTAATTAATTATTCATTCAAGTTATGACCAATCAGCAAGTGCTATTTGAGTCACATGTACTCCTCTGTAAACCCCAATACAAAACAACTTGGGTTGATGAATTATTACACAGCAGAATTAACTTTTAATGCAAACCCCTGCTCAACTAACTAGTATTCATTGACTTTTGATACAGGTCTCCACTGTATTCAATCTGATTATTTTATTTCATCCGATCTTCTCATATTTTATCTACTACATAATTCACGTAAAAGGTCTTGAATTTATCGACCTTTAACAAGGGCAAGAAAAACTCATATGAACTGCTCGCGAAACATCCAAATAACAATTTCTGAGTGGGATTTCACTGGGATTTGGTATGAAATTGGTGCTAAGAAAACAACTCTCCGCGCCTTCGCGCATTCAGCAGGACCCTGGGGTCCTGGCCCAATTGTTCAAGGTCCGATTTACAGCAAATCTTGAATTAGTAGTGGAGACTTTTCTTCCAGTATATTTACCGATCAAAACTCCAACGGATTCAAACCCAGGACCTCTGCGATAACGGCGCAATGCTCTACCAATTGCAACTGAGCTATGACGACACTATCTCTTCTCTAAATTCACGATTATCAAGTATAAATGTTTAAAATAATGTCCCTTAGCAGTAAGTGGTGTGGTGGTCAATTGGTTAGGTGACGGGTTAATCAACATTTGCAGGTTCGAGTCTTATGTCCATACACTTCGGTTGAATTATAGGACCATTTTCCATAATCCATATCAAGTTTTCAGTCTTCTAAATTAACGATAATAGTGAATTAAAGTTAGAGAATGAGTTGGCTGTGAAGCCATGTGGGCCAAACAAATTCAACTGCTCCCAACTGTGCGCCGGTATCGCAGAGGTGGTGGGTTCAAATCCCGTTGGAACCACCTGAATTTTTCAGGTGTCTATAAGGGACAATTGTTCAAAATGTCCAGCTAAGTGAGATGATCACTCTCATTTGTCTATAACCCAACCCGCACTTCAAAAATATATAAATTCATTTCCTTTAACAAGATAGAGCAAGTTTCAATCGAGTGTCGTAAAACCAAAACCAAAGTAATTACTTCAGCCAATCAAAAAGGACGGAGACAATCCAGTAAACCAATCAAAACTTGAAGTAATTACACGTAGCCGACACAAAGCGCGGGAAAATGTGCACGAGCGAGCCCAATTGGTTTCGGTTTCACTTCTGATTGGCTAAAAATGTGGTGCGAGAACTTTGAGCCAATCACTGAGATTAAAGTAATGTAAAAGCAAAGCAATTCACTAATTACTTTCGACATTCAATTGAAAGCCGCTCTATTGAATAGACTTTTTGCTTTTTATAGATCGATAACGGCTTTTTCGACAGGCGAAACTAAAACCCTGGGCCCAGTTGCTCAAAAGCCGATTAACGCTTATCTAAGATTAAAAATTAACCAAGCAGTTTATTTCTCTACTCCCAAATGCTGTTCAACGCAGATTTTCGGCAGAACTTTACATGAGAAAACGTCAATCTTGAAAAACAAAAATAAGCAAAAGGAGCTTTCACCAAACACTTGAAAACGTGAAACAAAAGTTTACGCTAATCCTGGATTAACTGAGTTAATTGGCTGTCGAGGAACTGGGCCGTGGATAGTATTTTATCCCGAATTGGTGTTAATCGGCTTTTGAACAAAGGGGCCCAGACTTTCAACCGATCTTCTGACACCAGTTCATTAATATTTGAAATGGAATATGATCAACGGTAATTCCTTTGTCTTGGAATTCTTCTCGCATTATTTTGTTAAACAATTGTTGAAAAAGCTTTTTTGTACCTTCGCTTGCATTTACCACAACTGAAGCAGATTTAAAGAAATTGTAAGCCTCATCAAAATTGCATGGAGAAGCCAGACTAAAGTCCTGGTTGCCTTCCAGGTCGCTGAATAACCTTCGAGATGTTGAGCTAAACACATCCTTCCACTTGTCATCAAAGGGTAAAATAACTGACTTCTCTTTATACATGGGAACAAAAAATTCCCATATCTTCGCTGTCCAAGGTAAAGAAGGGTCAAAAAGCGCCCAAATTATACCAAAAATGCCGTTAGGCACAAGGACTCGGTAGATCTCCTCCAGAGAAGTTGAATTGGCAAACCAATGGAAACATTGACATGCAATCACAACATCCACGCTTGCATCTGGAAGACCTACATGGGAAGGATAATACATAAAACAAACCCATATCAATCGAGTTTCGTTAACATTAGGACCGATTGGTATATAATAACAACTTTATTTAAGAGCACTAATTGGGGACACTATAGTAATGAAGTTAACTCAAATCAAATCAAATAGAGCGGTTTTCAACACTTTATTTTAGGGTGCATAATTATAATTTAGGGTGTATAATTACAGTAAAAAAACTGTACTCTCCCTTATGGCCCTAAGACTAAACACTTAAATAAAGAGATCTTGCACTAGTTTCGTTTTGGGTAACGGTGTTACGTTGGCCATCTTCCACATATTAGGAAGTCGTTGTTCATAATACGACGCATTGATGATCATTGTAATGGGTTGAGAAACTACATCAGAGAAATCTTTCAGCAACCAGTTTGGTATTTCGTCAGGATCAGAGGCTTTGTGGCTGTTAATTCTCTCTAGTGCCTTTTGGACACGATCGCCACCCACTACGAGTACCTCAGGGGATTTCTCTAAATCACGATGAACTAATGGAGTTGATAGTTTGTACTGTTCAAGTGGCTCCAAGAATGCTGTAATGGTTGTATCAGCTTGGTCTTTGGGTGAAAGTTTGGAAAAATCTTCAATGTCAATCTGACTGACTAGATCACTTGTTTGCACTTTCATTCCACTTAGCCGCTTGAATCTTTGATTGGTAATATTTAGCTCTGCATGCTTTTCTCACTCTATTAACAAGGTTTCTGCAATATTTAAAAGATGTTGAATCACTCCCTTTGGTGTTGAATGCCTTTTACCCTTTTTAGGATCAGTGATTTAAGTTTCTGACTCATCCATGGTGCATCAGCATGGCAAACTTTAGTCTTTTTTATTGGCGTCAAAATATCGAGGCCAGTGTGTGCGATAGTGTAGAATGTGTTCCACATCCCTTCGCAAGTACTT
>NC_090879.1:4991951-5001951 GCF_036669935.1 Montipora foliosa
TACTAGGGCCACTATTGTATGTTCTAAATACAGGTACTGCACCAATCTTACAATCTACAATTATACCACTTATATGCGGATGACACACATATTTATCTATCTTTCTCTTCTCGGTCATATATATATCTTCATATATCATATCATATTATATCCTATATCTTTATTTACCCTCAGATTTTTAGAGTACCTTGGTGTAGCTAAGTTCTCCGAGCATTTACCCTCCCAACCATGATACATCATAGAAGACCTCCGGCTTATCGTCCTTATCCGAGAAGACTAGAGAGTCTAACCATTTGCAGATGTAATTACAAAGGCAGCACTTTCTCCTCAGTTAAAGAGTTAAAGACCCTGAGTGTTGGTCCGGCCGGAGTTGATCTCACGACCTCCCGCATGGCAGCCCGGTGCTCAACCAACTGAGCCACCGGTGCGCGGTCACAACAAGACTTTCTCTTGGTTAAGTCTTTGTTAAGGAGTATGATGCCTAACTATAACTATATATGATTAACTATATATGATTAACTATATATGATTAACAAGTTACAGACTGTACAGAATGCTGCTCTAAGAGTTGATACTTTCACTTTAAAAAAAAACTGATCATATTACCGCGCACAGGTGGTTCAGTTGGTTGAGCGTCGGGCTGTCACGCGGGAGGTCGCGGTTTCAAACCCCGGCCGGATCAACACAAAGGATCTTAAAATAACTGAGGAGAAAGTGCTGCCTTTGTAATTTCATCTGCAAATGGTTAACCGTAGGTCCCGTCTCACAAATAACTTCTATGTTCATAAGTTCCCCTGTGGAACGTTAAAGAACCCAAGCACTATTCGAGAAGAGTAGGGGATTAAGTCCCCGGTGTTGTGGCTGTCTTGTTCTCTCCAGCAGAAGTCGCCGGCTTGGCGGTGATGTCTTTAAAAAGGCTTGTGGTGTATGAGAGTGAGCTCGGATCAATTTGCAGAAATTGTAAACGCTATTGAACCAGAAATCTATAAACAGAACGATAGTGAAAAACGGGACTACAAGTGTCCCAAATACATGGCCTTACTTCATACTCGCTGATCAAGGTTTCTGGCTGTTGATCCTTGTCCGCCATTTTTGTTGCAAATAATGCTAGTATAGGAGCCCAGACTTGGAAATAAAATAGCGATTCGCTATTGGCTAGCAGCGCAAACGTGACTCGATTCAGGACACAACTTTGTTGGCAAAACACGGCAAAACACTGCAACATTGATGCGTCGAGCAGAATTGTTGGTCGCAATGTTTGATCAAAAGCAAACTCCATCCAAAACTTGATCAAACAAAAGATGTTGGACGAACCGATTATCCAACATGGGTGGCCAAACGGTCGAACAATGTTGGATCGAGCAAAGTTGGAGCGTTGAATCCAACTTTGTTCGATAGTTTTTCCAGGGTAGTAAGGTTGCAAGATGCCTGGACGGCCTATGACAGAAGAGAACAGAAACGAAAGAAGAGAGAAAGAGAACGAGAACGACAAAACGGTACACCAGTATATACGTAATAGCTTAAACGTGGTGGAAGAAGTTACTCCACAAATTCTTTTCTTGGACACTAAATCGTTTGTTATTTCTACGGATGAGTTGTTTCAAGTGGATGCATATTTCTAAAAAGTGGTTTAGTTGTTTTTTCCTTTGTTCAGGAATGAAACTCGAATTTTTATTCTCAACTGGAATTACATAACAATCATCTGTACTGTTTTTGGATAGAAATAATTGATCAGCTTGCTGGTTTGTTTGGCTTTAAAATGCGAGCGAACAACAGTTTTTTTCAACATTGCCGTTTGCCTAATTGTTTTTCGATGTGCCTTGACTGACAGTGACAAGAAAAGTTTGCGCTAATCTTAGAAACATGTATTCTCAATGGGTTCTCGTAAAAGTAAGGAGAAATATCAGCAGCTCGTGTTTTCAGAAGTTTGTTTAGAGCAAGTCATGATAGGTAATTTGTTGGAGATTCTGTTTGAAGCTTGTCCTTTCTAGCCGATTCTGGTTCTAAGCCAAGCTGGCGTGTTTCAATGAAATACATCAAAATGTAAATGATCTCGTTTTAAGAGATAAAGTGGAATAAAGTACATCAAGAAAACTCCTTGTTTGACCTTAAACCCGCAAAGACGATCTGTCACATCACGAGCTATAGTACGTCTGTGATTTCTAATTTTAGCTTGATTCCTATTCGCTGGCTTTTGACAGTCGACTCTGAATTTCCGTTCGCTTCCTGACGATTTGCTTGTTTTCTTTTAACACTCTTGCGATTCAAGAAAAATTAATTGCCTAACTCGTGAATTCGACAGTAAATTTCGGTGGAGTTCGTGATTCATGCGATCAGTCAGTTTTTCGGGTTAAATTAACCGTGGAATTGACTAGTTAGGCAGCGAAGAAACTGACATAATTAAGCAACATCCCGGAAAACCAAAACGCGGACAATTCCAAAGCCTTTTTGCTGGCGAGCCTTAGCGAGGCAACATACTATTCTTGACATTAGCCAAAAAAATTTGAATGTAAGATCGGAAGCATGCGCAGTCGATTGTGGTGCGTCATGTCTATTATCCGGGGTATTTTGATGCCCGAAATAACGTCACGTACACGTCGTGGAAGGGAATCTTACAGTCACAGCCTTCGAGTCGAGTACTTTTCTAGTGGGTCCTCATTGATCATCATTCAACCGTATATGTTCAGTCTTTGACCACCGAGTCAAATTGCTCTTCAACGTCTTCAACCGTTGAGCGAAGAGAAAATCAGTTCCCGAGCTAGACCACGAGCAGTCGTCCTTATTTCCTCATAGCCACGCACGACGAGTGAAATTTAATCCAAATTAGTAGTGAAAACGGGGCGTGTCACGCAATCGCGCGCTCAACTGTGTCATTGAAAAATAAGCGACTGCTCCCAGTCTATTCTCAAGCACGACAATGAATTTAAATTGACATTTGCTCAGCTACGCTCAGCATTTCTCAAAAGGATACTCTTTTGCTGAAAAGGGGCCAGAAATTTGAGAACAGAAGTTTAAATTCATAGAATGAAGTGACGTGCCATTGTTTTGAAATTATCCATTTGCTTATAAAATAGTAACGCCTGCGACACATGCTAAAGATATGCACACCTTTCTTCGCTTTTTAAATACTTTCACGCACATTTCCGGTATCCTCTTTCTTCAAACATTTGCAGCTGTTTAAAAAAAAAAAAAAACCCTTCACTGCTCCCAGTTTCCACGCCAGCACTCACTTTCTCACTGAAACTCCTAGTATTTTCACTAATCCTAGAGCCAGTAAGAATAAACAACCCGGGAGCTCCGCTTTTAGGCTTGGCTAAATCTATATATTGAACTATCAACTCAATAGCTGCTCGAAGCGCTAATCACAACGCATGCATTGTATTTTTAGGTTAATATGTAGACGACCTGTGGAAGTTTAATAATAACCTCTTTAAAAAAAGAATAGATACACGGAGGAATAATTAACTTGCTTATATCTGCAGATTTGTACAAATATTTCACGGACAGCCTTCTTGATAGATAAAAAATGTTTTTTATACAAACCTTTTCCGTCTCTTCTGTCATCTTGTCCAACTACGTAGTTTCCCAATCTCTTCTTACTTCACAACTTCCTTATTGCATGATCGTGACACGTTACCTGTCAATCATTAAAAACGTGGTGGCATCGAAAGAGCGAGATGAATTAGTAAAAATGTCAATTTTGAGGCCACTGACGTTTAAGTGCGTGATTTTAGAGCGGTTTGAAAGTTTGAAAAATGTAAAAGAATTCTGAATTCCGTTTTCACTCCATAAATTTTTTAAGCATTAAAACTGGCCTTCTTACTAATTTCATCATGCTCTTTCCATTTCTGGCATATGTTTTGTACCACAACCATTTTTTTATGATTGACAAGGTCACCTGACGCGGTCATGCAAAGTCCTATCAGTCCCCCTTCATCACGACGGTTAATAACCCATTTTCGATATTCAGTCCCAAACAAAAGGCATCATCTCGAGGCTCTGAGGAATAAACTCATACAAATCCTTATATTTATTCCCCAAAGCCTCGAGATGATGCCTTTTGTGCCTCCCTCCTTGCTTCAATTAATTTCTCCTCGTACAGTGTTTCAACTGCACCTTTGTATCCAAGAGTGGAGTAAACTACAAAAATATAAAATTTTACGAGAAATGCCAAAGTTCATAAATTCATCATTCCAATGATCCTTTCATAATGTTATAATTTCTTTATTTGGAAACTTTTATTCCATTGCATGTAGGAAAAAAGCCTTACTCAAAACATAATGGTCAACACAATCCCTTGAGTTATGAACCTTGGCTTTGGCAAGCCAGACATTTTTGGCAGACAACCTGGCCAAATATGGCTTACCAGTTGAGATGTACTTAGACTCTTTAACATTGCCAATATGTGATGCCTGACAATAATTGATGTACTGTGTCTCGGTCAATCCTATACTGGTAAAACTACAACAATAATTAACAGTGAAATGACGAAATGTTTCCAAACGAGGCATGATATTTCTGCACAAGTCATTAATAAAATATATGAAATACGGAAATGACGAAAATAATTACCTCAGGTTGACAGTGTACTTTCCCACAATAACACTGCTTGAATACCATCTCAGTGAATGGCCAGCAGCACAATTTAGGCTGATACGTACGGAATGCCCATGCCGTTGGAACGAGAATGACTGCATATCGAAAACAAAACCACAGAGAGGGCACTTTCCGTTGTATTTAGACAAGGTGCCAAAGAGATTTCTCATAGCATCAGTGGATGAGATAAAATAATTCTCATCAGGCGTACTCGGGGTATGTGTATCGAAGCAGCCCGTCGTATTCTCTCCGTGACACAAGACGTATGGTAAAACCTCATACCCAAACACGTCGGTTTGTGTAGTTGCGTCGCAAGAACGATGAGAGAAAGTCAGCGGGATCGAGAAAAATGTAAACAAAGAGGAATGACTTTCACTTACCATTCCTATTTGTTCAGACCGTTCGAATGAGTCCAAGAGTCTCTCCATCATTGTAATTGTTCCCAACGGTGTCCGAGGAGTTATTCGTAGGACTTCCTTCACGCGCTGAATCCTTTTCTTCACGCTTTCCAATCGTTCTTCCATGCAAGGTTCGACTGAAAGCTCAAGTGTGAATCGGACCCGTGGCGCTCGCTCCCATATTTTGGCTTTTTTGGCTGGGTAATCGGCCATGGCGCAATAAACAAAAGTTGCAGAACTAAATAACGATCGCTTCGCTCTTGCAACAATCGCGCAATTCAAGGTGGAAGACGAGCGATGTCGCAACACATCGATCATTTCCCACCATGTTGCGACATCGCTCGTCTTCTTTTCCACCACGAATGTTTTAATTCGCAAAGCCAATTTTCAGGGTATGCTCTAATGTCAAGAACCTCAAGACAAAGATATTGTAGGCTCAAAAAGTCGAAAAAACCGGACGAGTGGACCGCGGGGCAAAGCGACACCCAGCTTGCAATTGGTGGAACCATTGCGGGCGCGAAATTCAAATTTCGAACACAAAATTTGTTTATTCACTGAAAAAAGGCTACGGTTTCTTGGTTTTTTCGTTTTTATCCACAAAAATACACACATTAACTTGAAGCTAAACTGATAGAAAAGCGGAATATCAATGTTCTCGTAAAAGCATTACTTTTGCCTTCTCCTCACATTCGCCCGCAATCTTGGATGAGCCTAATCTCGCACCCAGATCTCACTCTGTCACTGGAAATCACATTTCCAGTGACAGAGTGAGATCTGGGTACGAGATTAGGATGAGCCCTGGAAGTAGTGCTTGCGTTACAGAAGGGAGGAGGAGCTACCCCTTTTATAGGCAGGGTCCTTGTTTAAAATCTGTCCCAACATGAGGCTCATCAGCCCATGTTCTCCCCCCCATCTCGTAGAAGCCGATGACAAGTGTATAAATACTAGTAGTAATCAAAGATTAGGAGTGCGTTCTCCGCCTGTGATAATTGTTGTCTGTTGCTGAAATCATTACTGTGAACGGCTGAAGTTTTACAGACATATAACATACTGACAAAGTCCACTTTTGATATGACCTTTGATGACATGTTGCGTGACGGCTCCAGTGTCGGGAAACTCGCAAATTCATGTTATCAAAACGTCTCATTTTCACTTTTACTGGTAATGTTTAAGCATAAAGGCTAAATTTTAAAAAAGAATACTTGTGTTACATCTACTACTCTGTGTATTTTGAGCTGGAAGCACAAATATCATCTAACATCTGTAACTATTTGTGGCCACTGCAACTATATATTAATGTCAACAAATGTAATAAAACTATAGCCAACTAGACCCTTCGTGAGGGTACACTGGGTTACCTGTGGTTTGTGCACCGTTCCAGACAATTTTTTCAAGTTGGGGGGTCATTAAGACCATTTAAGGGGTAACCCAGAAGTCATACCAGCGGAGGCCCTTTGGCTCACAGGTTCTCACACGTTCGTACGACGAAAAAAATCTGTCCTTGCGTAATATGTAGCTCTAACAGTGCACGATATTGTTTTGGTATTGTCTATCATTGTAGTGCCATGGTAGAAGCTTTGGGTAAATAGCCTGAGAAGACATGTGGTTACTAGCAAAGTACTGAACCCAGAAAGATTGAAGAAAATAAATGGGAAGTGAGAAACATTGGCTTCTGGGCTGACATGTTGATAAACTTCTTTTCACCACAAGTTTAAGCGTGCCCTCTGAGCATCTGACAGCTTTGTAATACTAAAGTTTACTAAAGTTAATCCCTCTCCTGCGGGATTAGTGTCTGGATGGGTGACCAAAAACATATACGCCTTCGTAAAACAGAAGCATTGGACCGAAAATTCTATTAACGCTAACAAATGCGAACTTAGCAAGGTACAGATTTTGTTAGCTTGCTTTATGCAAAAACAAATATTGATACACAGTTTTTAGAAAGAGCAGAAGGAAGTTTCCAGGACGGTCGCTCGAGAATCATGAACATATTTACCACATGAAAACAACATTAATTTTGAACCATGAATATAGAATATAAACAGTTACGATCAGCGACAAACATTTTGGGAGATTTTTGCTACGTTCAATTTTATTGTACGTTTTGCCTGCACAAATAAATCGCAAAATCGAAAGTGACATCGCCGGAATTCAGCGGGCGCCGTGATTACTAGAAAGTTACCGCGGCATGTTTACTTGCCAAACAGTGAAGCATCTGTGTCAAATGATGGCAAGATACCGGGTTTTCGTAAGTTTCTTTTTCTGTCAAGTATTATAAAGTTTGACAATAAATCAGCGAATTCAAAACAAAGATCACAATCGCCCACCATTGTTTCTGCAAAGTCAAAAATTTACTCTCCAAGACGAGGTTATTTATCACCAGGTAATTCCATCATTTTGGAAATAGCAGCTACTTTATTATTCACCGGCGTCACAATTTTTTGCTGATTTTGGGGCTCATTTTGTTGAAACTCAAGCACGCTTCCAACAGACCTGTTTATTTTCATGAAACCTTTCCTGCTTACAGAGTTATACTAAAAATATCCTCCCGTATCACGTTTGAACCTTAAGCTCGAAAATTCAATACACGACATGATATTATAATTCACAAAGGCAGAAAATATCACAGAATCCTTTTCCAGCGAAACATTTTATCGAAACAAACAACATAAGATGCACTAAAACGCCATTCGCGTTGCAATGACTTTCCATTGCTGGTTAACGAGATAACAAACTCACGAGACAGAATGTATATTTATATTTAATTAAGTTAGCACAACACAAAAACGCTAACCTTATTTTGACACGAAAATGCTTTACTATTGCCATAAAAACTATCCAGTTAAGCTCGCATATTATAAAACATGATGAATTCATAAAGGCCACCTTTTCCAGCGTTCAATTTTTTGAAACAAACAACATATTTGCTCTTAGAGGCGAAAACCTCTTCTTATTTCATTGCGTGCCAAATTACCATGTACTTCAGGTTCAAACCCTTTCCTGAAGAACATTTTCCTTGAATAACAAGAAAATGCTTTACTATTGCCATAAAAACTATCCAGCACACATATCATAAAACATGATGAATTCATAAAGGCCACCTTTTCCAGCGAACAATTTTTTGAAGCAAACAACATATTTGCTATTAGAGGAAAAGCCCCTTCCTAATATGCGCAATATTACAACAAACTAAAATTTCAGGATCAAACCGTTTCCATGAAGAACCTTTTCCTTGAATAATGAAGCACAAAATAGACGCCGACAAGCTTTCTTTCAAATAATTCTTGGCTGTCACATTTCCAATTTTTTTTTTACCTGAAGACTGTGCAGAGTTGATCACAGATCCACTTAAGGTGTTCGATTCGTTCTCTGTCTTTGTTGAACCCATAAGTTACCACAGAATTTTCCATTTGGTTTCAGTGTTCTACATAACAGCACACTTGGTAAATATTATTTTAGAAATGCAACTCACTTCGATTTCTGCTCGACGGGCGACAGATTGTTGTCGAAGTCCATTACTCGTCGCTTTTGAGATTCCAGGTGTTGGTTTTCACCGCCTGCCTAGTTTATCCAACTGACTTATCATTATTGAGCTCCATAAGGGTATATTTTGTTTAAGGATCCACTGAAACGCCATTCGCGTTACATGACTTTCGACGCCATTGCTGGCTAAGTTAAAGATTCTACTGTGTTCACCAGAGAAATCTACGCAGTTCCACTACCCTCTCGATCCTAAGAAAATACGCGCAGAAGGCTCTATGCACAAAGACACCACTTACCAGGGGAGTGACAGGCAAGACTTTTACCGACACGGAAGAAAAAAAAATAACACCGAACAAATGCCAGACAATTTTAGACTGGGATTGCTATACGGCAACCCAGTAATGAAATATGGCTGTTCCCACGCGTACGGTTAACATCCCAGAGCCAAGGCGATTCAAAGTCGTGTTCGTGAACAGAATAAATAATGTTGTCCCAGCTATGTAACAAAAGCACGTCATCTCATATCCTGACCAAACAGGCCACGCTCGGTCCAGAATAAAAACTGAGAAAGGTGCAGATATTGTCATTAGAAGATAGAACTCATGTATAGCAATCTTCTATTTTAGAGTCATTTAAAAAAGACTGAGGGCATGTCTCTAAAGTCTAAAAATCTATAGCTAAAAGGTTCAAGAACCTCTAAAATCAGTACGCGGTGTGGAATACTAGAATGGAAGACGGGTTCTACAATCTCTAAAATCTCTAAAGTTCTAGAATATCAAACGATCCCTTTGGCGCTTCTAAAATCTCGAAACGTTCTACAGTTCTAGAATATCCATGGTCCATGTTGTGAGTCTACGATTTCTAAAGCTCTAGAATATGTAAAGTCTTTTGGGGGTTCTAAAATCTCTAAAGTTCTAGAATATCAAACGACCCTTTTTGGGCTTCTAAAATCTCTAAAAGCTCTAAAGTTCTAAAATAAAATCATCACTTCAAATTGGCGCGTTTTTCGCCACACTACAAATAAGTGATTACTCCAAACCAAGACAACGATTGTTTTAGACTGCACACTTCAAATAAGTGATTACTCCAATCAATACAATGCGTATACCAATCCCTTAACTAGTTGTAATGCGGTGTCTGACACTTGCAGACTAATCCTAACCGAGTAGCTAACCATTTTAAAATGGGTGCATAGACTCCTCCTTTGTCACAAGCAAGCAGTCGTGGTTAGGCTCGCTGCGTACGTACTGTCCAGTGGATCGGATATTCTACAAATCTGTCCCTGCATAACTAGCACGGGCGGTCTAACGAAATATGTGATGGAAGACTGTGAAAATTAAGGCTACAGATTAAGCTGTGTAAAAATTTACATTGACTATTGCGGGGGTGGGGTAGAGATGTGGGGTAGGAGTGAGGGGTGAGGGGTTAGGGGTAGGGGTAGGGGTAGGGGTAGGGGTGAAGGGTAAAATAGCTGAAACAACCCAACCCTTTACAAAAATGCTAACGCTTTAGATAATGTTTAG
>NC_090879.1:5009451-5011951 GCF_036669935.1 Montipora foliosa
TGGGTTCAAATCCCGTTGGAACCACCTGAATTTTTCAGGTGTCTATAAGGGACAATTGTTCAAAATGTCCAGCTAAGTGAGATGATCACTCTCATTTGTCTATAACCCAACCCGCACTTCAAAAATATATAAATTCATTTCCTTTAACAAGATAGAGCAAGTTTCAATCGAGTGTCGTAAAACCAAAACCAAAGTAATTACTTCAGCCAATCAAAAAGGACGGAGACAATCCAGTAAACCAATCAAAACTTGAAGGAATTACACGTAGCCGACACAAAGCGCGGGAAAATGTGCACGCGCGAGCCACGATTGGTTTCGGTTTCACTTCTGATTGGCTGAAAAAGTGGCGCGAGAACTTTGAGCCAATCACTGAGATTGAAGTAATGTAAAAACAAAGCAATTCGCTAATTACTTTCGACATTCAATTGAAAGCCGCTCTATTGAATAGACTTTTTGCTTTTTATAGATCGTTAAAGGCTTTTTCAACAGGCGAAACTAAAACCCTGGATAGTATTTTGTCCCGAATTGGTGTTAATCGGCTTTTGAACAAAAGGGCCCAAACTTTCAACCGATCTTCTGACACCAGTTCATTAATATTTGAAATGGAATATGATCAACGGCAATTCCTTTGTCTTGGAATTCTTCTCTCATTATTTTGTTAAACAATTGTTGAAAAAGCTTTTTTGTACCTTCGCTTGCATTTACCACAACTGAAAAAGATTTAAAGAAATTGTAAGCCTCATCAAAATTGCTTGGAGAAGCCAGACTAAAGTCCTGGTTGCCTTCCAGGTCGCTGAATAACCTTCGTGAAGTTGAGCTAAACACATCCTTCCACTTTTCATCAAAGGGTAAAATAACTGACTTCTCTTTATACAGGGGAACAAAAAATTCCCATATCTTCGCTAACCAAGGTAAAGAACGGTCAAAAACCGCCCAAATTATGCCAAAAATGCCGTTAGGCGCAAGGACTCGGTAGATCTCCTCCAGAGAAGTTGAATTGGCAAACCAATGGAAACATTGACATGCAATCACAACATCCACGCTTGCATCTGGAAGACCTACATGGGAAGGGTAATACATAAAACAAACCCATATCAATCGAGTTTGGTTAAAATTAGGACCGATTGGTATATAATAACAACTTTATTTAAGATAACTAATTGGGGACACTATAGTAATGAAGTTAACTCAAATCAAATCAAATAGAGCGGTTTTCAAACGAGTGTCGTAAACCCAAAACCAAAGTAATTACTTTGGCCAAGCAAAAAGGACGGAGACAATCCAGTAAACCAATCAAAACTCAAAGTAACCACATGTAGCCGACACAAAGCGCGGGAAAATGTGCACGCGTGAGGAGCCACGAATGGTTTTGCTTTCCCTTCTGATTGGTTGAAAAAGTGGCACGAACACTTTGAACAAATCACTTAGTGTAGTAATGCAAAACCAAAGCAATTCGCTAATTACTTTCGACACTCAATTGAAAACCGCTCTATACACTATATGTAAGCGCATGGGCCCGAGGGCAATTAAGAATTAACTTCACTCGTAATTTCAAAGTTGTCACAAAAGTTGCGAAATTTGGAAAACTTTAAAAACACAAGTGAAATTAATCCTTAATTGCACCAAGGTACATTGCGATTACTGGCGCAGCGGTGGTGGCGGTGGTGGTGGTGGTAGTAGCAGTAGTAGTAGTAGACCAGATTTGCTGCTTTCATGCCTTGCTGGTAAAAATTCCCTAAGTTTGTGGTCTTCGTTATTCTCAATCGATGAAAACACTTACTATAAAGATGGTTATGGTGCTCTTCTATTAAAACCCAATCTTTCGATCCCAGTATGATAACCGCGATCTGGCAAAACAATAAGAGACAGCTCTCTTCTCTATACGTTTAAATTCGTTCTTAGGATACAGTGGTAGAGAGTTGTAAAAGCTTACTATTCCATAATCGATCAAAGATCAAATACAAGTACACAGAATTGGCACAGATCTTTTGGAGGAACTTTAGCACGTTTTAGGAAGGATTACGTTTTTTCAAACATTGGCGGTGTAGCATTTGTATTTGAACAGACTTAACTGATTAGAGTCTAACGTGAAGTGCTAAGTTTCTACCCCATATGAACCATGTGAGAGTTTAGCCCTACTAATGGAAATGGGCCCACACAAGGACAGAGAAAAACTCTGACCAGGTTGGGAACTGAACCCACGACCTTATGTTCAAATATAAGTGCTATACGGCCAACGTTTGCAAAAACGTAATCCTTCCTTGTACTCATACATGTTCATTGCCGTGAATTTAACATCTTCAGATCCCACGGCCTGCTCCCGTCTGACTTTGTAGCTCAGTCGGTAGAGCAGCGGTGATTTAACTCTAAGATCGTGGATTCAATTCCCACCCTGGTCACTTATGTCCAGGTTTGACCCTAATTAGATGCACGCCCAATTTTGACATCCAACACAAAGTGTCCCTTTAAGTCTAAGCATTTGCTACCTATTTTCAACAAT
>NC_090879.1:5024451-5031951 GCF_036669935.1 Montipora foliosa
TCTTAAGGATCGTGAGCACTTTATGCAGATAGAGAATAGCAAGTCATCTATACGTCAACTGTCAAATGGTGTACGGCAGGATTTGGTACTAGGGCCACTATTGTATGTTCTAAATACAGGTACTGCACCAATCGCTGATATTATCAAGTCTTACAATCGACAAAACCACTTATATGCGGATGACACACAAATTTATGTATCTTCTCTTCTCGGTCATATATATATATCTTCATATATCATATCATATCATATATCTTTATTTACCCTTGGATTTTTAGAGTAGCTTGGTGTAGCTAATTTCTCCGAGCATTTACCCTCCCAACCATGATACATCATAGAAGACAGACCACAACAGAGAGAACTACATGCCCTCCTCTTTGCGACAAGTGTGCGGGTTCTTTAACGTCCCACAGGATTATGAACATTGAAGGGTTGTGAGACGGGACCTCCGGCTTATCGTTCTTATCCGAGAAGACTAGAGAGTCTAACCATTTGCAGATGTAATTACAAAGGCAGCACTTTCTCCTCAGTTATTGTGATGGGTCATGTCTATTATCCAGGGTATTGATGCCCGAAATAACCTCACGTACACGTCGTGGAAGGGAATCTTACGGTACTTTTCTAGTGGGTCGCCATTGATCATCATTCAACCGTAAATTTTCAGTCTTTGACCACCGAGTCAAATTGTTCTTCAACGTCTTCAACCGTTGAGCGAAAAGAAAATCAGTTCCCGAGCTAGACTACGAGCAGTCGTCCTTATTTCCTCAGAGCCACGCACGACGAGTGAAATTATTATTTTATGCAAATTAGTGGTGAAAATGGGGCATTTCACGCAATCGCCCGCTCAACTGTGTTATTGAAAAATAAGCGACTGCTCCCAGTCTATTCTCAAGCACGACAAATTTAAATTGACATTTGCTCAGCTACGCTCAGCATTTCTCAAAAGGATACTCTTTTGCTGAAAAGGGTCCAGAAATTTGAGAACAAAATTTTAAATTCATAGAATGAAGTGACATGCCATTGTTTTGAAATTATCCATTTGCTTATAAAATAGTAACGCCTGCGACACATGCTAAAGATATGCACACCTTTCTTCGCTTTTTAAATACTTTAACGCACATTTCCGGTATCCTTTTTCTTCAAAAATTTGCAGCTGTTTTAAAAAAAAATACCAGTCACTGCTGCCAGTTTCCACGCCAGCACTCACTTTCTCACTGAAACTCCTAGTATTTTCACTAATTCTAGAGCCAGTAAGAATAAACAACCCGGGAGCCCCGCTTTTAGGCTTGGCTAAATCTATATATTAAACTATCAACTCAATAGCTACTCGAAGCGCTGGTTACATATGTAGACGACCTGTGGAAGTTTAATAATGACCTCTTTAAAAAACAATAGATACACGGGGGGATAATTAACTTGCTTATATCTGCAGATTTGTACAAATATTTCATGGACAGCCTTCTTGATAAATAAAAAATGTTTTTTATACAAACCGTTTCCGTCTCTTCTGCCATCTTGTCCAACTAGTTCCCAATCTCTGCTTCCCGAACAAAAGGCATCATCTCGAGGCTCTGAGGAATAAACTCACCCCATCTGTCCTAACATGAGGCTCATCAGGCCGATGTTCTCCCCCCATCTCGGAGAGGCCGATGACAAGTGCATAAATACTAGTAGTAATCGAAGATTAGGAGTGCGTTCTCCGCCTGTGATAATTGTTGTCTGTTGCTGAAATCATTACTGTGAACGGCTGAAGTTTTGCAGACATACAACATACTGACAAAGTCCACTTTTGATATGACCTTTGATGACACGTTGCGTGAAGGGCTCCAGTTAAGGCACATATATTAAAGTCAACAAATGTAATCAAACTATAGCCAATGAAATATGGCTGTTCCCACGCGTACGGTTAACATCCCAAAGCCAAGGCGATTCAAAGTCGTGTTCGTGAACAGAATAAATAATGTTGTCCCAGCCATGTAACAAAAGTACGTCATCTCACATTCTGACCAAACAGGCCACGCTCGGTCCAGAATAAAAACTGAGAAAGTTGCAGATATTGTCATTAGAAGATAGAACTCATCTATAGCTATCTTCTATTTTAGAGTCATTTTAAAAAGACTGAGGGCATGTCTCTAAAGTCTAAAAATCTATAGCTAAAAGGTTCAAGAACCTCTAAAATCAGTACGCGATGGGGGATACTAGAATGGAAAAGGGGTTCTAAAATCTCTAAAATCTCTACAGTTCTAGAATATCAAACGTTACCGATCCCTTTTTGGGCTTCTAAAATCTCGAAACGTTCTACAGTACTAGAATAAAATCATCACTTCAAATTGGCGCGTTTTAGGAGACTCTTTTTCTTATTATATCTCTTGGTTTTCCATTAATCAAAAACCCTTAGTTTCCGAATGGATATAGGGCCGTCGTTAACGAAGCATGGATAATCTTTGCCGAGGCTTGGTCACACTTGGGGCGGAAAGCGGAAGGACCTAACTGATGCAAACCAGTAGTTGGCAATGTGTTCGTGATTGTCCGGTTTGTTTGGTTTGTCATTGTGGGCTGTGGCCTTGCGTCTGTGGCAGCGTTTACACGAACGCGGTTTCATTTGTAACCTCATCGTTATCGATGCGGTTACAGCTTCTGTTTACACGACACCGATCGAGACTGTTGCCGAAACCGTGTCGATTTGAGACGGCGGACAGGAAAGACTTTTCCCGACACGGAAAAAAACGAAAACGGAAAAATTTAGCTAATTTATGACTAGGTTGCCTATGGCAACCCAGTAATAAGGGCCGTTGATTTGAACAGCCTACGATAACTTTTCTTATCAACAATGTTTATTAAACAAAATATATTTAAGTACCAAAGCTCGAAGTACCATCCGACACACGTTGACAAAAGAAAAAAAATCCTGGACAAAAGGGGTGGGGGAAGGCCGGGGCCCGCTGGGCTCACCCCTAAATCCGCCCTTGAAAGTGCTACTTTATTTCTTCAAGTTTTGAAAGCGGGTTTGCTTAACACATGACTGGCAAAATTTTGAGCTTTGATTTTTATCCGAAGGTTGCTTACTTTGAGTGTAAGTTTTGGATTCCACGGTCGGCCATTACTTACGCATTGCATTCTTAAACTATCGAGTCTTTGACGTCATTTTCTCCTCCACCCAGCTCTCTCAAGATGTTAAAGTTAGTAATAGCGGACCAATAAATATGAAAATTTCAGTTAAAATAGACACCTGTCTTTTCAAAATTAGAACTTGAAACTTGGTTCACTTAGTGTTAAGTTAACATAGTTTTGAAATCCAAAGAAAAAGAAGAATTTATCCAGCTGTTATGGAATTGCTGTCAACTGCACGAACCCTGAAAAAAATATCTCAGCGCCTAAGGGCCTGAATTGATCGTGGCAACAGAAAACATGAAGGCAATGTTTTGAGACCGATAGCACTGCCTTGTCTCACTATTTCCACTTAATGCGGACCTACGAGAGTTCTTCAAATCTTCTTTTCCGAGTCATTGAGGTACTGGTCGCCTCTGCTTTCACGTGGGTATCCCGTGTGTCACCTTGATAGTTTTCTTGAGCATGCCCGACGTTTTCATTTTCCAAGTGGTTGTGTTCTGCGATGTTTGAAAAACAGTCTCGAACGCCGTCTCCCTAAAAACAAATGCATGGAGGAAGCTTAGGACTGATATAGGAAGAGGGAAAGAATCTAAAGACGCGGCCGGTTATTTGTCACATAAGGCTGTTTTAGGAACAGGACGTGAACAGGACGCGGACGTCAGGCGCAATATGAAAGAGACTGGAACCGATTATATTTCCCGCGTCTTAAATTTGGCGTCGCGTTTAGGACGTGAAATCCATCAGTTTGACGTCCTGACCAGAACGTGAAGAGAAATCATGGCAAATTCAGGAAAAAAGTAAGTGAAGGTTAAAACCTAAGTGTTTGAAAACTAGCTTTAACATTAATTATTTGTTATTCTATGAAAAACATCTAAAAGCAAATGTAAAGGCAACGAAATTCGAGGGTTCACAACGAACGAACTGATCTTTAACATGATGCTGTGGCATTAGTCTTGTGTTTTTGTTTACACAATTGTTTTGTTAAATTTAGGCTCACAATGAAGTGGACTGAGGAGAAAGACGTGATGATGATGAAGGAGATTGCGGCTCAAGGAGTATTTCAATACAAATTTGGCAGTCGAGAGAGAGGAAACGTGTGGAATGTCGTGGCGCAAAACTTAAAATGTCACACTGATTTGTTTGATGGCTTGACTGAAAGGGGAGCAAGGGATAGATATACTTTAATTTCAAGGCGTTTCAAAGCAAAGATTTCGGAGGAATTGAAAAGCAGCGGCATTGGTGGGGAGCCACAGACCGAGTATGAAATTTTACTCGAAGAACTTGTCCATTTAAGCGATGAGGCGGAGAAAAGAGCAGAAATAGATGCAAAAAGTATCAAGGATAAGGCTAACCTAGAGAAGCAGAAGGCGCTGGACATCAGAAAAAAGGCAATGGAAAAAATGGGGGAAACAAGAAAAAGATCTGCTGAAGATGTGGAGGAGGAAGAAGAGGAGTTCCAAATAAAAGAACAGAAAAAGAGGAGGAGAGGATCGGAGACCATGTTGTGGCTTGAAAAGAAGGCAGAGAGAGATGCTAAGTTCAGAGAATTACAGCTTGAAGAACAAAGAAAAGATAGAGAGATGCAGCGAGAAGAAAGAAAAGAGCAGCTGGACCTCCAACAGAAGCAGTTGCAGATACAGCTTGAAAATCAACAGCAGCAGCAACAACAGCAAACTATGCTGATGCAGCAAATGATAAGCATGATGCAACAACAGCAACAACAAATGCAGCTCGTGTTTTCAAAGCTGCACGACAATAAAAAAGATTCATTTTGAGTTTGAAAACATGAGGTCCATTTGTTGTTGCTGTTGTTGTTGTTCAGTACTTACTTAAAGCTGTACAACAATAACAAAGATTCATGTTGACCTTAAGTATTGACGTATGCGTTTGCCACCGCCTGAGTGGACATTTCACTTTTTATTGTTACTGCAACAGTCTACATTTTGGAATCAAGGAACCCCCATATGCGGCAGGCAAGTACATGACAGAGTAGAATACAAGCTTGACTATATAGTGGAAACTTATCATCTTTTTAAATTGTCTCATTGAAGTAGTTGTACTTTCACACATTCAAAGATTGTGACTGTATGGAACAGAACTAAAGAACTGTAGCAAAAAGGCGATGTGAATTACTTTTGAAACTTTTAACTGCATTACTCAAATAAAAATTGTTTCAGAAATTGTTTTAATTATTCAGCATATATATATATTATAATCTCCCATCCTCCAGATCTTCATGAGAACATCTGGTAAAAAAAATGTATGTACATATTTAAGGGACATAATCATGTCATATCCAACAAAACACAAGAAAAATAACAATTTAAAAAAAACAGTTTTAAAAGGCCCACAAAATGTAAATTAATCTGTCCAATCTGTTTTTGTGAATTAAGGCTACCTAAAAAAGTGTACGGTATAGACCCTGTATGCATACAGTTACCATACCCGTAGATCATGGTATAACGGCTCATCATATAGCTAAATAGCTTAGCCCATTGATCAAAACACTAGAATTGCATTATCCAATGATTCAATTTTTAATAAATATGTTTATTGGAAATTCATTAATATGCAGTTCATCTAATCACTACTACGGTACAATGAAATGTATTAAGTTCATAATGAGTAAACTTTTTTTTACCAGAAATACTCGTGAAGATCGGGAGGATCGCAATCAAAATATTCAGAGACAATATTGCCATACAAGCATGTATGGGCATTTTGAAGAATTCCACAAACTAAGTAAATTTTCCCCATTGGACTGAGACCAATTTTAATCTGCTGTTTGAAATCTATGAATTTATAATAGTTTGTGATTGTTCCAAACATCCATTCTACTGCAATTCTGACTTCAGACATGCGCTCGTTAAAAATGGCCATCTGTGGGGTAAGCTGTACATTCCTAAAAGGAGCTTGTAAGTGAAGACTAATGGGGTAGGCTGGGTCACCATAAAGACATAAAGGCTGACCATTTATCCAAGCAACTCTTTGCAAGTCCGTCAATAATCCTGATTCACACAGCATAGTGCTATCATGCCTACGTCCTTCATATGGTCCATTCAAGTTTGCAATAATCCCATTGGGGAGCACAACACTTTGGAATTTTATTCCATGGGCACGTTTATGTCCATTGAAAACTATTTGTTGATTTTTTTTGGGTCTTGAACTCTTACAAAGAGTTCCATCGATAAACCCAAAACAGTTTTGGAGCGGAGCACCTCTGTTATGGATAATTTGTGCGTAATGTTCCAAAGTTCGAGGAAGAAGAAATGGTTGATTCCAAGAGTTCAAGCGATAGTTATGTGCTTCAAAGGTGAAATCCAGAACATGGTTAAAAATTAAGCACAACTCTGTTGGATTTCGACCAAATCTGAAAACCATGTCACTATACCTACAAGGAAAGGCAAGTCTTTTTAAGAGAATGCAAAGTCCTTCGATACCTGTACAGACAGTTCCTTGGGAGCAAGTAAACTTATCAGGAAATCCTAAAATATGAAGCAGTAGCTCCAGGTCAGCTTTGTGAAATCGAAATTCAACTTTACACTCGGTTTCGTCCATGTCATCAAAAGAAAATCTGTCATATTTCCAGTAAGGAAACACTTCTCTTGATACATTTTCCTCATAAAGAACTGCGAATTCTTCTTCGTCGATAATATCGTCAAAATAAGCAAAGACAAGTGTTTCTCTGACACTTTGAAGAGAGTTCGCCATATTTGTAAACATCACTGGACGACGACGCGTCTTCTTTCCCGCGCTAAATCAAATAGATGGACGTCCCGTCGGTCTCAGTTTCCCGGGATGTAACACGGCCAAACATCGCGTCCTAGACCTCTCGCGTCCTGTTTCTAAATCAGTCTATAGTAAAGCCTGCAAACGTTGCCATATATTTGCCAGCAAAATAATGGCTATAATGGAAAACAATTCAGTCATGAAATAAGAATTTTAATGGTCGACTTGCTTTCGAGTGTAGTGAGCAAAGCTGAGCAATTACGTTTCTACTTGAAAACGCAGGTTTTTGCGTGGTCGAAATGTGTTAAGGAGAGTTTGTCAACATGCCACGTAAAGGCGCCTCCACAATACTTTGTTTTTACACGTGTCCAGAACCCACTAGGATCGGTACAGTATAGAACGACTATAATTAAGCCACTTTTTTGCGAGCACAAAAAATTAACACAGCACTCCAAAATCGTGGTACGATACCAATGCAGATTTCCACGGTTCCCATATTATTTCTTTCTTTACTGAGGTGATAATGACGATTAGCCACTTGGTCAGACACAAAGATAGTATCTCGTAAGAGAGGAAATATCATCCAGAATTACAGGCAGAATCTACCGAGCCGTGCCGGAAAAACGGAGGTACGTTATTACCAGGATATAAGAGTGCTGT
>NC_090879.1:5036951-5066951 GCF_036669935.1 Montipora foliosa
CGTTCTTGAGATACAGAGGGAATTGTTACACCCGAAAATGGCCCGTAAAGTTTCGGGACTTTCGAGAAACGGGCCCCTGGACGCTTAGAACAGGCCAAGTACCGGAACTTATCACGCAACTGCCATTTCTGCGCTTAGTGATTGGCTAAGAAATCCAGCCCCTCTTTTCAACCAATGAGAGGCAAAAGCAAAAGATTGGTCTTGATTGGTTTATTTTACTTTTTGCCTTCTATGACTGGTTGGGGGTAATTACTTAGGTTTGGTTTCATGGAACTCTATTGAAAATCAATCTATAAATACCTCTAACCAAGAAAAACTGATAACGTTTTCTTGAGCAGTAGCGTGGTTATGGATAGCCTTTTTCGGCAAGGAGCTATAAAACTTAAAACGAGGAAAGTCGTATCTATATTTCTCGAGATCTTTGAACCAAGCCTCCAAAGCAAAGTTTGCAATTTTGAGCGCACTACTATTAAATACGGCCCACTAAATGGGCAAATGATTGCATACATACTGAAAGATATGATAAGAGATACGCACTTAATAAGCGTTGTCCAATAGCCATATAAAGACTTGGTGGTATTTACTGGCTGAAAGATTCATTGTATCTTGTGTACTTACAGCTAACTGATTTTCACAAGCCATCTTGATGAAACTCTGTGCCAAACCATTTAAAAGCCTCGTCCTCAAAGCGAGGTCATCAAAGTCATGTCGGAACTGAAAAGCAATACTATCCACAACGATGAGTTTAACCTGCAATTAAAAAAGGATCGACTGCATGACACTTTTGAATGTGCCCCTGACCCTCTCGTCAAATTTGAAGTCCATGAATATCCTTTTTTTTTTAGGTTGCCTCTATTAATTCTTAACAGAATGTTATGGATTACTGTACTGGTTTAGGATTAGTGGGAACAAAGAAAGGTTGTAAAGAAAAATAGTCCTGAGGGAAAAAAAGCTCAGAATTGTCTGGGTACGATTTCAGAGGTATAAAGCAACTGGACTGTGGACTTCACACGTTTTCCACACCAAAATCATTCTGAATTGTTGTGGTTCTTTTATCTCTTACATGATTGGCCACATAAATGGGCTGCATTCTAAAGCGTGTCACCCTTGATTTTATGGGGTGCTTTACAGGGTTGTACTGCTAGCCACAGCTTCTTGTTTCAATTTACCCCCAAAGATATCCTTATGTGCCACACCCACAACCTTGTTCTTTTACTTGCCTTAGGGTGTTCTGTCAAGAAGTCTGATAACACATGTGACAATGCAATAAGCTGCATATAGTCATGGCATCTAAACACATAGATTTTGGATAGGATGTTTTCCACTTGAAACTTTTTCATAGCTTCCATTTGAAGAGATTTTTCTGTTGATTGAAAACCATAAACGTCAAATGTATTTCAGTGAAAGGGCTGAGCGACTAGAGATATCATCATGACAACTACCTGGATCGTTGCATAACAAAACAAATCCCAGCACACTGTGGGATTCTTATTAAAATGGTCATGCATCTAATCACATGCATTTCTGAACACCTCCGGTTACCAGGGTCTTTAAATTTCACCAGCCAGAGCCTCCGTCTGAGCACTAAGTCTTATGTGCAGAAATGCAGCTGATTGGATGCATGAACAAATTTGACATCCAAGTTAAGTGTCCTTTTAAGTACAAGCATTTTGCTACCTATTTTCAACACTAACCCATTGACTCCCAGGGGTTCCCCATTGACGAGTAAAATTGTCTGGCGTTAGACAGAGTAAAATACTCTGGCGTTAGACAGAGTAAAATACTAAGTCTGGTCGGTTTAGGCTGGTTTGGGTATCAAAGGGCCAAGGTAAGGGTAAAGGTTAGCGTTATTTTTAGCTTAGGGTAAATGCCGTTGTTTATACTTCCTTGGGGAGCAGCTTTTGGGGAAAACTTTGTAACGTAACATTTAACTTGTCTGTATTCCGAGATACGAGTGTTGCTGAAATTGGGGAAAAGAGCAAGGGACACTTCGTGACGCTTACTGAAAACCGCATGCATCTAATTAGGTGAATTAATTTTCTGCACATATCTGCCTCTCGGGTGGAAAATGACGGACACTTAGTGCGAACGAAGTTGCAAAAAATCTCTGCGAGGACCTCAAGGCAACCATCTGCAACAGCCAGAGTAGGCTAAGCACTACATACCGTCTTTGACAAGATTGAGGAGAAACTGCCGTCTATGTAATCATGATGGTTTAACTTTCTGGTCTTTTCAAAAAGGGACAATAAACTAAAAGTGTGGGTCCTTTCTTTCATTCTCCATGTACACTGTATGAAATTTTATATGGAACACCCATTTTTCTAAAGTAGTTCTTGTAGATGTGGTCTCTTGTGATCCCTTAGCTCTTGGAGACTGCTGTTTGTGACACCTGTGTCTCACAAATCACCTAATTTCGTGAAGACAAAGGATTACAGAAGAGAATCTCTGCCATTTTAAGGTGCTTTTCAGAAAAAAGTGATCCCTGTAATGAATGGGTAATAACATTAGAGACAATTTCAAAAGCAAGCTTATGATTTTAGAAACTTAAACTATTTTTTGCACCAATTTTAACACTTTATAGTACCTGTTTCATTTATTTCTGAAGACAGAACAACATGTTCTAAGTGTTTCACGGCTGCAGCTGCTATGTCCACCACTCTCTCAACTATAAAACTGCCCTCTGTGTCTGTCAAAACCGATGGTAAAATTTAATTTATAGGGATGCACTACTCAAAGTATAGCTGGCACTATAAAGTCTAATAAAAACGATAACTTTACCTGACAGACGTGTACATTAACCACACTCTTCATACATGACTGTATTGACAGACAGAGAGTAGTAAAGAGCACGCCTTGCTGAACATGAAACTGAATCATTCATGATCTCCTTTTGATTGACTTCAATTACCATCCACCACATTACATAAAATCAACCAAAAACTCTCGTTTTTTTTTTAGCTCTTTTTGAGCGTTTTCAATAGCCTATCTCCAAATTCACTCTGAACAGCAACTGAACAAGCACAAGTTTAGAACAAATTTCTCGATGGTATTTAGTTTTACTTTTCACATGAATGAAAATTGGTTTTAATAAGGACTTTTCAGTCCACTTTGAAACCAGGGATGAATGATCCATTACAAAACAGCTCTTGTGGAACAGGCTGACTAACAATCCAATACTAATGTACTGGCAAAAAATCACGCCGGTAAATGACATGTATTAAAAAATGGGAATTTAAAAAAAATTCTAATATGCCTCTACTTAATATGGTGAGAGGCGCGATGGCCTCATGGTCAGTGTGCTTGACTCCTGATCGAGTGGTCCGGGTTTCAGGACCTGGCCAGGGACATTGTGTTGTGTTCTTGAGCAAGACACTTTACTCTCACAGAGCCTCTCTCCACAGTAGTGGTGTACACCCCTTCGTCCCCCTTTTGAGGTTGGAATTGGAGCATTCTGATTGAAGGATTTAAATCTTTGCGGGAAATTCAAATTTGGGCGGGAAATGCAAACGTACGTTAGGCAGGCAAAGTCAAAATTCAAACGATCACGTCACACACACGTGACACCTCCCTTGTGCAAACCCTCAGGAAACAGGTTGGGGTGTTTTGCATAATCATGTTGGAAATTCAAATTTGGGCAGGAAATGCAAACGTATGCTAGGCGGGAAATTTAAAATTCAAACAATGACGTCACATGGGTCGAGAGAGGGATGACATCGCAGAGTCCCAAGGCCCCCATGGTCAGAAAAAACACCAGAGGAAAAATGAAATCCAACAGGTTTTAATGTACAAGAAAATCAACAACGGTACTATTTGTAAAACAAGAGGAAAAAAGCAAAAAAAAAGTGTCACACTATGTACAAAAAGAAGACGGTGTTGCTTATTACAATGAAGATCGGGCTTGAAAATGATCTTCTCTTTATTGAACAATATATTACCATTTCCAAGGAAAATGGAGCAACAAAGTACCAATTAAATTTCTGATGAATTAGTTGCATCTGCATTCAAAACAAAACAGCCAAAGATCAAAATGGAAGTAGTGAGATACCAAGTGTATCTCCATCTAGACAAAGGATACAGTGTGAGAATTAGAGTCTGCAGAACTGTATCAAATGGAGTGGCTCTGGAGGAACAGCTGAAGATGCTTTATCCAAAGAGGAGGACTACAATGAAGCTTCTCAGAAAGTTGAAATTGATCAACGATCTGGCATCATTGTTGATGAACATTTTGTGGTGACAAATATGCATGTCATTGAAGATGTGATGAATGATGCATCAAAAGAAGTTGGTATTTTTAATGCCGCCATTGCAAATTATGTTCCTAAACTCGCAGTTTGCGAAAGGAATTGGAAGAAATGAGAATACAGCTTCAGGGAAATCAAGAAGTGTCAGTAAAGAGGTTGCATCCGCATAACAGCGTCTCCTCTTCACCACAAGAGAAAAATACTTTTAAGCAGGACATTTAAGGGCACATGAAAGAGTCCATACTGGAGAGAAGCGTTATCAGTGTCTACAGTGCAGCAAGTGAATAGCCAAGAAAGAGATTTAAGGACACATGAAAGAGTCCATACTGGAGAGAAGCCTCATAAATGTCAACAGTTGGTATTTTTAATGCAGCCATTGCAGAATGTTCCTAAGCTAATTGGTTCACTTTGTTTCTTTTCGCAGTTTGCGAAAGGAATTGGAAGAAATGAGAATACAACTTCACAAGAAATCAAGAAGTGTCAGTAGAGAGGTTGCTGTCCTAAGTCCGCATAACAGCATGTCCTCTTCACCGCAAGAGAAAAAGACTTTTAAAATAGATGTTGACGGACACAGGTTAAAGGTTTCAGCTGAACCAGTTGGCCCCACTTCTTTTGGCTCAATAAACGACTCGCAAGCGGACGAACTAAAACCATCTAACCATGTTATTTCTTGAAACTGCAAACAGCCTGGCTTGAAAACACATTGCCACGATTAGCTTCTCGCTATTTGCAAGCCAGCCTGGTAACAACTTGAACTGTTTGCTGTATATAAATAAAACTTGAAAACTTGAAACAGCCGCACAAGATCCAACACGATCTTCACGTTCAAATTGCGCGACCGTGCAGGCCAGATCCAAATCTGGACCTGGACGAACCACTACCTCCCAAATGACGTTTTGGATGCTCTGTTCAAGCTCCCAGGCCGCTTGACGCTGTCCACGATCTGCCTCAGCTCTCGCCTGAGAACGAGCATGATTCGCCAGCATGCGTCGCAATACTATTTGCGCCGCATCAACAATGGGTTCCTCATCCTCCTCTGGCGCTGCTGCTGGTGGTCCCATCCGTTGTGCGAGACGCGGGGATCGTCGTGCCGGTTTGGGGCAGGGTGGTACCAGGTCATTTAGTTCTGCTACCACGTTGGAAGCGATGGACGATAATCTTGCCGGAGAGGCATGAAGCAATAACTCGTCTAGCCGGTCGGCCGCGTTGGATGGATTCGACGGCAAACATGGGGTTGCGGGAGGAACCAGGCGGTTTACACGCGCCAAGCCTTCTCTCAGATAGGGAGGTGTAGGAGGCCAGAGCCTGTACTTACGTACGAGCCAGCCGTGACCAGTCAATGATATGGTTCTCACTGTAGAAATGAACGTTTCTCATCATTGGGTTACATGAAAAAAAATGGCAGAGATCCGTTCAGCAGGCAACCATGTTGTAAAAAGAAGACGCATGGGATTGGCCGAAAGGGGATGACATCACACGGGATCGGTTGAAAAGGATGCATTAAATAAATGGAAACAAGGCCATCTTTGAAAGTTTAAAACAAGACAAAAATAGGATTTTTTTTTTACGAATGAAACGATTTTATTAAAAATAAAAAGCTATTTACAATCGGGAACGTGGGAGGCGGCCTGATGCCAAGCCTCGTCCCAGTTTATCCAAATTCGTGTCCATAGGTTATTGTAAACAAAAATACAAAATTTAATGTCAAACAAGTGTGAGTCTCTGAGCGTGTTCCGTATTCACAAGTTAGGGAGGCCTGAGGACCAATGCATTCAATACACAAAATGCACTGTAGCACAAACAACCTTCTTTAGTTTGTACAAATAGAAAAAAAATGTTCAGTTGTCATCATCATCATCATCATTTTCTTTTTCATCTTGCGTTGGCATGGGACGCGGTTGACAAATCCTGTTCAATAAAAATTTCCATCTCTCCACAGCCGCCTCTGCAGCCTCTTCAACATCCATTGAATCCTCCTCCATGAAACGATGTCGGGTTTTCATAACGTCTCTATGCACAGGATCATGCTTTAGACGTTCAAACCACTGGAGATAGTGCAAGTACAGCCCTCGCAACATTCTTCTGTAAACGGGTAACAGGGCATTAAAAGTTTTGGCCTCAGCTATCGTTTCAGACACCCCGCCTTCAAGAACTTGTTGACTTTTTTGTCATAGGTTGAACCAAATCCTATTTTTGTCTTGTCTTAAATTATTAAAGATGCCTTGTTTCCATTTTTTAATGCAAGGGGTCTGGGTCCCTGTGACATCATCCTTTTCAACCAATTCCGTGTGTGATTTCATCCTCTCTCAGCCAATCCCGTGCGCAACATCATATATTTTACGATCCTCCTCTATTCACCCTCTTTTTACAACATGGTTGCCTGCTGAACATATATCCGCCATTTTTTTTTTCATGTAACCCAATGATGAGAAATGTTCATTTCTACAGTGTGAACCATATCATTGATACGACCGGTGGCGGCTGGCTCATACGTAAGTACGGGCTCCGGCCTCCTACACCTCCCTACCTGGGAGAAGGCTTGGCGTGTGTAAACCGCCTGGTTCCTCCTGCATCCCCGTGTTTGGCGGCGGATCTATCAGCTGAAACCTTTAACCTGTGTCTGTCAACATCTATTTTAAAAGTCTTTTTCTCTTGTGGTGAAGAGGACACGCTGTTATGCGTACTTAGGACAGCAACCTCTTTACTGACACTTCTTTATTTCTCATGAAGCTGTATTTTCATTTCTTCCAATTCCTTTTGCAAACTGCGAAAAGAAACAAAGTGAACCCACATTCTCCAATGGCTGCATTAAAAATACCAACTATTGACATTTATGAGGCTTCTCTCCAGTATGGACTCTTTCATGTGTCCTCAAATCTCCTGCTTGCCTAAAACACTTGCCACAATGTTGGCCGTTGTAAGGCTTCTGTCCAGTATGGACTCTTTCATGTGTCCTTAAATGACCTGCATGGCTAAAACACTAGCCACACTGTTGACACTGATAAGGCTTCTCTCCAGTATGGACTCTTTCATGTGCCCTTAAATGTCCTGCTTAAAAGTCTTTTTCTCTTGTGGTGAAGAGGGCATGCTGTTATGCGGACTTAGGACAGCAACCTCTTTACTGACACTTCTTGATTTCCTGTGAAGCTGTATTCTCATTTCTTCCAATTCCTTTCGCAAACTGCGAAAAGAAACAAAGTGAACCAATTAGCTTAGGAACATTCTGCAATGGCTGCATTAAAAATACCAACTTCTTTTGATGCATCATTCATCACATCTTCAATGACATGCTTATTTGTCACCACAAAATGTTCATCAACAATGATGCCAGATCCTTGATCAATTTCAACTTTCTGAGAAGCTTCACTGTACTCCTCCTCTTTGGATAAAGCACCTTCAGCTGTTCCTCCAAAGCCACTCCATTTGATACAGTTCTGCAGACTCATATTCTCACACTGTATCCTTTGTCTATATGGATCAAGCTGACTTTCATTACAATAAGCAACACCGAGACAGTCTTTTCCCGCTACTTCTTTAGCAATACTAAGACTCTGTTCGTAGTACTCTATGGCTTGCTTAAAATTGCCCAGACTATGATAAACGTTTCCGAGATAACCATAGGCTTTTCTCTCCCCAGCCCTACCCAGAGCGGGGGTGCTCGTGCGGGGCACCAAGAAAAAAAGTGAGTAGTGACACTAAGGATTTGGGGTGACTTTAAGGAGACTCTACTCACATGTGACCAGCGGAGATGTAAGACAAAGTTGCGAGGGTGTGCGTGCAGGGCACCAAGAAAAAAAACTGAGTAGTGACAGTACGGAACTGAGGTGACTTTAAGGAGACTCTACTCGGATGTGACCGGTGGGATGATTGTGTTCTGGATCCTCTCATTGGCTGGCCACATCCAAAATCAGCGTTGATCATAATAAACTAGGGTGCATGTGCGGGGCACAGTCTTCTTCTTGTACATAGTGTGACATTTTTTTTTTTGCTTTTTTCCTCTTGTTGTACAAATAGTACCGTTGTTGATTTTCTTGTACATTAAAACCTGTTGGATTTCATTTTTCCTTTTGTGTTTTTTCTGACCGTGGGGGGCTTGGGACTGACTGTGATGTCATCCCTCTCTCGACCCATGTGACATCATTGTTTGAATTTTGAATTTCCCGCCTAGCGTATGTTTGCATTTCCTGCCCAAATTTGAATTTCCAACATGATTACGCAACACACCCCACCCTGTTTCCTGAGGGTTTGCACAAGAAAGGAGTCATGTGTCTTTGACGTGATCGTTTGAATTTTGAATTTGCCGCCTAACCTATGTTTGCATGCCCTGCCCAAATTTGAATTTCCCGCAAAAATTTAAATCAACCAATCAGAATGCTCCAATTTCAACCGTCCAAAGGGGGATGAAGGGGCGTACAGCACTACTCTCCACCCAGATGTATAAATGGGTACCCGCGAAAATGCTGGGGTTAATTCTGGGATGGACTAGCATCCTATCCAGGGGGAAGTAGAAATACTCCTAGTCGCTTTATGCTACAGAAACCGGACATAAGTGCCGGTGGGCCTTCTAGGCTCGTAGTGGACTTTACCTAATATGGCAAAAGGAAGTTTCCATACCAATATAGATTGCTTCTCCATTAAGGCCACCAAACTCATCAGGAATTTGTACATCAACTGCAAGCTGCATACTGAAAGGAATACATCTGTTCATCAGTTCAGTTACAAAGATTGTATAATGGCGAGAGAGGGAAGCTTGCAGTCTCCAGCTGACAATGTTACCCAGAGACTTGATGTCAACTGGTACAGATCCAGCAAAGTAGATAGTGATTCAGTGGTAAAAAGATAGGGGCGTGAACTTAGCCATTCAATAAGGAAATGACAAGTTTCAAATTTCCTGATGTCATTAATTTATTTGTAATCAGAGTTCTCTGTTGCAGGTAACAAGATAGGGGTATGTTTTTGCAAATACCAGTAATGATCATGTGTAGCACTTTTATAAAACAGAGATACAGTATCTATTAGAGTGTAACCTCAGTGTTGGTGGAAAATCCACTACTAGTCAGTCCTTCAATCAGTGAATAGTTGTTAAATATCTACTAAGATTGATTACCTCAAAATAAGAAAAAAGATAGCACTTAAAATTATGCTGTAAAAGAATTCTCTGTTGTTTGGTCTAGGGTGTTCCCGGGTGCATAGGTACTTTGCTTTTCCCACTTCTGAAAAACTAACATCTAAATTTCAAGAAAAATCAATTGCCTAACTGGTGAATTCAACAGTAGATTTCGCTGGAAAAACCGATATCACACTCATCCCTTCGTGATTCATGCGATCAATCGGTTTTTCAGGTGAAATTAACCGTGGAATTCACTAGTTAGGCAGCGAAGAAAATGATATAATTAAGCAATATCTGGGAAAACCAAAAGGCGGACAGTTCCAAAGCCTTTATTTTCACTAATCCTACAGCCAGTAAGAATAATCAAGCCGGGAGCTCCGCTTTTAGGCTTGGCTAAATCTATATATTAGAAGTATCACAGGACAATGTTATTGTCACCCGAACTCTGTAATCAGTCAGAATATCTCAGGTTTGCCCACTGCAAGGAGCTTTTTTGTATAATTATATCCCCTAACAATCATTAATCAATGCATTCAACTATGACACTTGAGTTGTACATTTTACTCAATATAATGCACGAGAATGAATTATTCATTAATGAGGCCAGTCTTGGGGGGCGGGGGGGGGAGGCGGAGGGGAAGAAAGATTGACAACAACTAGGTTGGCACTTAAAAGCTATGTATCCTTTAACCTTTTCCCTCCCAAGAGTGACACCTAAAAATTCTACTCTGTCTAATGCCAGACGATTTTACTCATCTATGGAGGTCAGTTCAGGAACGAAAGGATTTTAAAAAGTGCTTTCAATAAGACCAGGCTCCCGCTGGTACTCACTTGAGTATCGCCAGCTATATTTCTTGTGGAACGTATAAAAGCGAAGGAAAATTATTATTAGTAACTCACTTCAATTAATTGGTTAGTCAAAATTGTTGTTGGAAAGCTAATTAACCCATTGACTCCTAGAAATGAGACTTAACAGATTTTACTCTGTCTAACGGCAGATGGTTTTACTTGTACATTGGGGGCGTCCAGAGGACGCACAAGGAGTGAATGTGTTAAAATGTTTAAAAGCAAAGTTATTTCATGTTTTAAAATATTAAATATGCTCTCTAAAATCACTGGAAATGGCATTTCTAAGCTTCCAGATTCCAAACCTTTTCTGCGGATGCATGTCCCCAGACCTCCCCAGGGGAAAGGGACCTTTGACCCCTTTTCCAATTGCTGCTAGGTGCTAACATTACGTAGCCACATGCTTTAAATCTTATTGAAAGCACTGACAAGGGAAATTACATGTACATGTAGTAAGCTTTTCACAAAAGTTAAAATGGGAGTCATATAATTATTACTGATTTTCAGTCATTCTTGCATACATATTTCCTTCTTTTCATGCATACCCTATCTGTGTCTTGCCAATTCCTGGTGCACCACAAAACTCGGTGATCTTTCCCACAGGTACACCACCACCTAACATGTCGTCAAGTTGCTCACAGAATGTGACAATGCTTCCACATGATTGCTCCTGTAGCAAGAGGTCATAAGCATTCTTGCTTCCTGGGATGGCATTTGATCTAATTTCATTGTTTGTCTTTGATATGGTAACTGGTGACTTGTTCTCTGGGTTGGTAGAGCTCCGGACTGTTTGAATAATCCTAAGAGCTTCTTCTCTTTCCACACCTAGGTCTGTTGACAGGAACACAATTGTCTTTAACAAAAAAAATATCCACGTAGGCTACTTATTCCAAAATCAACAATGACTGAACAAACAAACTATCCATGGAGCTTAAAATCAATTAGCGCTGGCCAACTGTTGAAATGAAGTTTTTAAAATAATGTTTACAGAAAGTTGCAAGTCAGGATAAGGGTGTCTCTGCAGGACTATGTTGTTGTTATAGTAACAAGTTACCTCAATTCAAAATAACAGGAGATGAGATACTTTTCAGGTGATACTATAACATTATCATTGAGTTATACCATTCATTACTGAACAGCTTCTGGGTTAATTTCAGCAAAAACTATATATTTAATATGACCGAGGTTATCAAAGCTTGCCTTCACTTAGTTCAGTTGGGCTGACATCTTTCAGGTCATCTGCTGTAAAATAACCTGCATTCGACAACTTCTGCACGTAACTTGGAGACAAAGGGAATGTGGATAATTCTCGTTGCATTTAAAAGATGCTACCTAACTCCTCTCCTCATGTAATCGATTCTCTACGAGAAAGGGAGACACCTTGTCAAATATTTTAGGATTGGCGCGATAGTTTGACCGAGAGAATAGAGAATCTGGGTCGAGTTTGAAGACCACTGACTGAGGACGCGCTTTCGCGGGCTCTTTAGTAAACAAACAAAGGCGGTTGAAAGTTGTACTCAAACATGGCGCAGGGACAAGGCAAAAAGAAGAAAGCTGTGATTGCTAAAAAGACTCAGAAGAAAGCTCTTGGGCCCAAAAAGGGAGGTGAGTGTTCAAGAATTTTCAAATTGTCAGAAAGTTTGACTTCACATGGGGCTACGAATTTTGTGACGGAAGTAACGCATCGAGATGTCGGAAAATTTTGCCGCCCTTGCAGATTGCATCAAGCATTATATTTAATTAATTCATCGTCTTCTCAAGTTTTCAGCAAGAAACGTTTGCATAAGTGACACAAATGGTTTTGCTTCATTTTCCGTTTTTCAAAGTGCAAATCTTTGCTAAAAGAAACATCTTCCCAATAAGGCACATCTTTTTTTTTCACAACAGTCTGAGTCAGTTTGCCTTTGCTTACAACTCACCTGGTTCAATCTTGCGCAAATAAAATATGAAATTAACCGCTTTTCAATGAAGTTTGCCTCTCATTTTTGCTACCTTTAGCCCGAGCTATTACTCCGAAGAAAACTAGAAGCATCAAGGCTGCAAAAGTGAAAAAGGTAAGATAGTTTAAATTAAATATTGCGGCGATTCTAGGAAGAAATTATTTAGTGTAGCTCAAGTGCACTGCACTGATTTGAACTCATTTTTCTTAAGATAAACTGTACAAGTTTTTATATTGAGTTTTTAATACTTTTGTTCAAAAATTTTAAGTCCAGTTTTTGATTGTTCGTTGTCTTCCTTAATTTCTTAAACAATGGAACATAAAACAACTGGTTTATAATTTCTGAACGAAAACATTTTACGGTTAAAACCACAAGCACAACTTGTGAAACCCTAATCGTATTCAAAATCATTGCCAGAGATCTTTTATTTATTAAAACCTATGCAGTTTTCCACTTAAGAAATGTTTGGTTATTTTGAAAGCTTTCGTTTTGAAGGTGATAAGTATTAAAAATTTTGAAATCGGAAGATTGCAGTATGCAAGATATGCCAAAACAAGGAATGTTTTGTTGGGTTTTGTGTTCTGTTTGGGATTGGTTAAACTCAAAGCAACCCTTAAATCTGTGTGGCTGGTGACAAGTATTACAACATGACCACAATAACTGTTATGCTTTTTGTATGTGCTTTTTTCATTAATTCATGAAAACCCACAAAAGGTGCTCTGGGAGCAGTCTTTAATTAATACCTTGGAGATCACTATTTTTTTAGTGTTTATGGTTTGGAATAGGAGCCTTCTAAAACATAAAATAACGTTTTATAGACAGAGACACAAACTTCTAAAATATTATAACAACCTACATCTGTAAAAGCAGGTCTGAATCAACTCACGCTTTAGCTTGTGCATTAAAAATTGAAGATACCTTAAATTATTTCCAGTAGCACATTGCTATCAAAGCACATCCTAATGAAATGTTGGGTTCTTGAGGCGGATATGAGCATACCACAGTATCATAATAATATTTTTATTGCCTTTTATGTCACAGCATCCATCCCCTGAACAGCTTTACTGGCTTGCAAATAGTAATAAATGATAATACGTTGTAAATGAATGTGCACCAATGAGCTTTCAATGCTATGAAGAAGTAGCTTTAAGGTATCAAAATAAATGATGTACAAGAGGAGTGAATTGACTAAATCCCTTAGAACTTAGCAAACCTCTCAAAAATCATCTTTAAAAATGTGAAGAAGAAAATATCTTCCATGTGAAGTAGTCGCGTGCTAGACTGCATAAGGCACTGTTTTGAAGTGTCGAGAACTTGAGAAAGAATATTATTGCAGTGTTAATTGTTAACACATAATTTTGTTTAGATAACTTGAGAGGCATTATTAGACTTTTCATTGCCATATTTTTTGGTACATGTCTGTAGTTTTTATGTTGAAAAGTTGTCCCTAAATTAAAAAGACAAGTGTTCATGAATAGAAAGATTAAAGATGCTTCTAGCAAAAGTTTGTCTTGGAAAAGTGGACAGTGTAATCCTTCAATCTGTATAGACTTCAGTTTACAGTTTGCAGGTGGTCTAATAAATTTTGCAGAGCTTTTGTTGTAGCAAAATGATTTAAAATCGGATCCACTAACTTGTGAACACCAAAATTTCAGTTGCTTCTGCATTCCAGCAAATGTGTCTTTGTATACTGTGATAGAATGTACTGAATTGTAGCAGTTTCAATAAGTACCAACAGCCGACAAAGAGCGTACTTCACTCAGAGAAGTCAGCTACCTGTTTTCCCTAAATTGAAAAAAATAAAAGGCAGGTTCTTTCAAACCCAAGATTAATTAAGACTCTTTTGGGCAATGAAGTCATCTAAACATGATCTTCAATATTATTTTGCTTTTGAAATGTAGCGTTTACGAGCGTCCTTTTAAAAAAAAATGGCATTCCACAGACACCCCTGCAGAAAGGAGCCTCTTAGTCCCCTTGTTGATATCATCAACTGCTCTACTCAAGCCAGCTGCCGACTTCACATTTTTTTAAAACCCCTGGAACTCGGTCAGGGAATGTGGCTTGCTGTAGTTTTGTGGGAATTCATTGTGACCTTTACCTCTTTATTAGGGACTGGAGACCACCATCAAAGCAAAGATAGAACAGGAACTGACTCAGGTAGCAGTTTCCAAGCGGTCCAAGCCATTGAATGTGGTAAAACCAGCTGCAGAAAAGAAAGCAAAGCAAACTAAGAAGAAAGGAGGTGCTAAGAAGAAAAAATAAGTTCCCTCAACAGCAACAAGAACAGCAACATCAACAACCCAAGAATGTGGTGTATATGTATAGTATGCATTAGCTGTGCACGTATTGGTTTGTCTCATTATACAACATTATTATCCAACTGTATGGTACAGCGTTTTCCTTATTATTAATTTTGTGTCATCCTCTAATTTTCCCTGTTACCAGTTAGTGGTATCTTCAAATCTAATAGTTATTCTTAAAAATAGTGTGAATCCAGAATTTAAGCCTTGTTCACGAGATCCTCTCAGGGTTTTTTTAGGTCCAGGAAGAGAAGACTTTGGTTAATTACTTTCCTGGAGCAAGGTCTTAAGGCTGTGAAATATTTCTTGGTGTTCCATGAGTTATGGTGCACAGATATACTTTTACAGACCTCAATAAATATAAAAACCTACAGTATGATTCAATCTTTATTAAATTGTCCTGGAACCTGTGAGATGGCTGTAAATGGTCAGTTTTAAGCACATGAGGAACTTTTTACTGTTTTTTTCTTTCAATACTTATTTTTCACTTGTTAATACTTCTCGTGTTGGAAAACTAATAATTATTATTTTATTTATCAGATAATATATGATCTTAGACTTTGTACTCAATCCTTTGACAAGATTCAGATTTTAAACTTTAGCCATTTATGATCTTTTACAACTTGAAACTCAAGAAACAAAATTAATAATATTTGAAACCAAGTTTGGCACTGCATATCTGGTAATAAACATAATAATATTATTATTATTTAATAGTACATTTTTTATTCTACATGTATGTAACTGTGCTTTAACATGGTTTCTTTGGGAACTGTTGAACTTCTTTATATTTAAGCACAAAAATTATTTCTAGCAATACAGCTTCCTATCGTATCTAATATGTACCACTTGAACAGAGGGAGCCCTTATGTCCAGAAATGCAGGCAATATCAGGGGCCCAGCCAGGGGGTCCTGGGGTGCCCGTGACCCCCCCCCCCCCCCCTTCCTTTATGACAGTCTACTTCATAATACAAACCATATCTGTTAGACTGGAACAGAGTAATTTATGTCACCTGGAACTTACTTCGTCTATGCAGCTATTTTGTAGGCTTGTCCTCCCCCTGCACTAACTGCTTATCCGAAAAATTGACAAACCGGTAAGTACCCTGGGTGTTAGAGAGTGTGACCCCCACCCTTCCTTGGGAAAATCCTAGCTACATCCCTGAATAGACCTTTTCACGGCTTGTGACGCAATATTGGTTGGGGGCAAACATGGCCTAAATTACAGTGAATGTACGGAAATTTTGGCGACTTTGAACCATTATACTAAATCCTTTTAGGTCTGACAGTTGTGAATAGCGAGAACATCTCTCAAAAAGTAGCCCGCCAGCAGGCTCTCTGAGCCCCGGGGGAGGGCGGGACTCCAGTTGTCAAGGGGCAGGGATGATTGTTGTATCTTTTAGGGTGTCTAAAAGGTTTTTGGGCCATCAAAGTCTAAGCTGGTATCTTTTAGGGTATCTTTACTGTTCTTGAAATTAATAGATCCGAGAATTATGACAATGCTTTTCTTAACTCTTGAAGCAGAAGGTGTTTGAAGTTGACGTCTCTGGAACTAAAAAAATGCGTAAAAATTATAAATTTGTTCATTTTTGGCTGGTATCTTTTATAGGTAAAAGCTTATGTTGCCACGGCCACCTTCGGAAGACTCCGGTATCTTCAAGGGGTATTTTCAAAAATTTCCGACGATCATCCCGCCCTACGATGTATGAGACTTCCCCCCCTCCTCCCCCCGGGTCTCGGACTGCAGATGGAGAGCTACTCCAAAAGCACTTCTATTCAGATTATTTTTGTGAAGTATGGCGATCAGGAATCAAGCTTTAACGACCGTAGGCGAAAATTTGTGAAATTCATATAAACCCTTGAAAGCAAAGCTATGCAAATTCCCGCGAAATTTGAAGCGACATGAGATTTCTAATATCCAATTTTCAGACGTTGGGGCCTCGTGCAATGATCTAATTTTCCGTTGAGTGAATGATATTAATAAAATGACTAAAAGTATTTTACAATTTTTGAAATTTGCCGCTTTGTGGCGCCACAGAAGCTAAAAACTAACCATTTGAAAATCCGTACTCAGACCTAATAACACTAGATATGGGTTGCAGTCACACAAAACTGGCCATTTTAAAGCGCTAAATTAATGGATGCTAGCCTTCCGGCGTGCTATAGCTTGTCGAAGATTTTGCGACAAAGGGTTGATAAATCCCGAGATGACACTTTCGTCCTCCGTTTCAGCGTTGCAAGTTACCTTCGCCAGATACGCTTCCCTTTCTCTGGACCAATCAAAACCATTTTGACCATCTCGCTCTTATTTTCCCGCCACTGGCGGGATATCATATAAATATTGAACCAATCAGAACGCTACAAACCCAATATCCCAGATTGAAAATCAGTTCATAATATTCAAGAACCTTATTGTGCCGTGGGTAGAAAGAAAGTACTTAAATGAACATAATAGCGTTAAAAAAGCTCACTAGAAGGAGGCAACCTCTGACCTATAAGAAGACACTATCAGGTTAAATTCCGAACCACCCATGACGCTTTTAATAAGCGCCACGAGGTCTCTCCAACTTCAGCATCACTCGTGCCTGGGAATACAGACCCAATACAGACAATAGACCCTTCTCCAAACTGGCGGCAACGGATTTGAATGAGTTAAAATTGAACCGAATGAAAAACTGAGTCCAGAAATAGAAAGAGCACCCCTGCATAGTTTCAGCGTATTAGGTGTTATCAGAAACCCATAAGGGTTGAAACGTGTAAGGGCCCCTTGTGTGCTGGGAGACAAGCTTCTGAATATTCAATTTGCTAAGTACCATATTTGGAACAACAAGAGCGAGGGGTTTTCAAATATGGTACTTAGCACTCAAACATTCAACCAATCAGTTCGCATGCATTGAATATTCGGAAGCTGTGAACGCGCGTTACACGTTTCAACCCTTATGGGTTTCTGGTGTTAAAACCCATATATTCCTGTCACGGCGTTTTCACAGACCGATTCATTTTTTTTTACCACAATTGCTTGTAATCTCGCAATCTGATTGGCTAATTTTCCGTTGTCGATAAGAGTCTAAAAAACGCTGCTTCATGCTCGCGTAAATTTGTCAAGCAATGTAATAGCCAATCAGGGACACCCATTTTGGGAAATAAACCAATCTTATTGCGAGACAGTTATAGACAACGTTTGCTCTTTCTTCGTGTAATGATTTTGGTCACACTCTGAAATAAAAACTTTCTTTGGCGTTCATATTGTGGTAAAAAACAAATCGAAAGTGCTTCAGCGTTGTCTGTACTCTTATCGACAACGATATTCGTCATCACAGTGGTCAAAATATTATTACTTTTAATATTATTAGCGTTAACATCAATAACCAAGTCCAATAGTGTTATAAAGAAAATTAGTCTAGTTGAATAGGCTTCTGGTAATGTGGTTTTGGGCATCCCCACCAATAACTATCAGTATTATGCTGGAAAAACCAAAAAGTATTTTTGGGATGGTTTCTACAAAGACTTTAGGTAGAGAAACCTTTTCGAGAATGTGAAAAACCCGGTTGTCCTGAGGGCGTTGCAATTCTAACCCAGAATTCGATTTCTTGTTTGACGTTGCTAAGCAAAACGATAGAACGAATATTTGATATGGAGTCGAACACCACCGTGCTTTCGGCTATTGCGTTAGCCATAGGACGATGGGTAGCCTCCCACGCTCGGAGGTGAAGTACGACTCCTCTAGAGAATGGAAAGATAATTGCCGAAAGATTGTTTATAAGGATTCATAGTATCCCCTATGTGTGAACATATCCGTAAAACAGTTCTAACAAAAGAAAAAGTTTTTTTTTTTAGCAAGAGCCCATATAACGTTAGTTTTAGTATTGTACTATATTTCGGCTGGCCAAACCAGCGTTCTCCATTTTCTTCAGGTACAATGCGAGTTTACGTTATGCAAACTCTCATTATATAATATTGTAACATACATCTACACTTTTCAGCTGTAAAATTTGAGATTGGCAAACGTCCGCCTCTCGCCTCAGTCAAGAAGTTGAAGCTAAATTGATACAGTAATTGATGCAATCGGTGATCCAACACGCGGGGATGCCCATATCACTGTGACAGACATCGCCTCACAACCTTTCAGTGTTGGGCGTTAAAGAACCAACACACTCTTCGAAAAGAGTACACGCACGGCGTTCCCGGTGCATGGTCCGTTCTATTCCCTCCAGTGCAAAAGTGGCTGGTCTGGCGGTGAAGAAGGTCTAGATTATAACGTGGGATGCCTATGGCAGACCACGTTTAAAATCCGCTTGGAACAGTTTCGTTTTCATCGTAGTCACATATGGTAATTAGCCACGCGCCTATCACGAAGCTCTTGGCTTGGTACTGTCATGTCGGACATACAACTGACATGCATACCTCATTATTTTCGCGCGAAGGGTAATCGGAAAAGCTCACACGGACATCCCAACACCCACAAGCACACACACCACTTCCCTTCTTCGAATGAGTGCGTTCTCAGACTGAATTTGCAGGAAAAAAGTATTCCTCAAGTGATCATCGTCGGCTCTAAGAGCTAGCAACCTAAGCCTCCTTTGCAATCGATTTTGTCGATCAAGTGCGATAAAACAGCTCTGAACGCGAGAACATTGTCTTTTTTCCGGTTCCCTCCGTAAATAAATGCAACTATTATTGAATGTGAGCACGTATCTATACAAAAAATTTTAATTCAGATCCATGAAAACGCTTGAAGCGGCAAATGTTCGATTCTCGTCGCACTTAACCTTCCTTAGCACTTTTACCACGTCTCTGCCTTGTCTCAGTCAGAACTTTACAACCAAAATTCATTTATCAATCACAAAAATGTCCCTCGACTGACGCACCTGGCAGACTGTCAACGAACTCACATCCAGAAAAACTAACGCCTCTTTCAATGTAAATGACATTTCTATTACAAACTCAGCTCGATGAGATTTCGCGAGATTCCTTGCTTATCTCAGAATAACTGACAACTGGTTTCATTTCACCCTAACAAATTCCAATCAAGTTTTGTCACTCCTGGATAAATTTAGTCCATCAAAAGCAACTGGTCTGGATAAAATGGATAATATCTACACGCGAGACTAATTAATACGAGGGGAGCAGGGGTGGCCCAGGTTCGGTTCCCGGATCCGACGCCTTTAGTGGGTTGAGTTTGTGTTGGTTCTCTACTCTGCTCCGAGGGTTTTTCTCCGGGTACTCCGGTTTTCCTCTCTCAGCAGAAAGCTGACTGTGCTTCAAGGTCACACATGCGCATAGCGGCAGCCAGCGACGCCGTAGTATGCTTTCGGTTCTGCCTTGTTGAGTTGCGTCGTTACTGTACTTGCGACGGCGATTATTGTGACAATTATTAATGTGCTGATCTCATTTGCACCCAATATCCAAGATTTTCAATCGTTCTTTGACAACTGGCCAGGTGAATGACTGAAAACTGTGCATGCGCAAAAGTTACCCCTTATTCAAGGACGAAAGTTCAAATGATGTTACTGTAACAACTACCGTCCCCAGGACCGTCCCATATCCGTTATCCCTGTGGTGGCTAAAATATTGGAAAGGATAACGTACGATCAGCTATACTCTCTCTGGAATAGTCTTCCTCCGAATATAAGGCAAGCAGAATCTCTGGCTAGATTTAAGACGCTATTAAGTAATTACTGTAATTCATGGAAAACAAGTTTATTTATATTTATCTACCTAATGTTAGATTGTACACAATTAGTGATAATAATAATACTACTAATACTACTACTACTACTACTACTACTACTACTACTACTACTACTACTACTACTACTACTACTACTACTACTACTACTACTAATAATAATAATAATAATAATACACATTTTGTATGTCATATTTTAGAAATTACCTTCCAGTATTTTATCCCCGTTATTCTACCTGAATGAATTAACCGTGGACAAATAAATTGTTACAAAGTCGGCTTCAGGATTAGTGACATTTGCAAACAACCTTCATATTTTACACAAACAGCAGCATCCCCGTAAACACCACCAGGCGTCTTGTTCACAAGATATTTTTATTTAAACATAAATGAAAATTAACAACCCTAGTTAAATCTGCTTGAAAAAATATAAATGGCGGGTAGAGAAGAAGTTTCTCACTGCCATCAAACAGATTTAACTAGGTCTGTTTATTTTCATTTATTTTTTCATTGTCATTACTTTCCTTATTTGGTATTAGTCTTCGTGTTTAAATTCAATTGTACTTTAGGTAACTGTTACTTTAGGCTCGATTTCCGCCGCTCGTCCGGTCTTTGATCCTCCCCGAGAAGAGGACTGAGCGCTGGCTCATTTCCCGAAACAGCGGCTGGTAATCGAGCCTACCGTTACTTCTGAAGATGTATGTTGGAGCATACGAAACGTCAAGTTCATAAAAAGTTTTACAACATGCATTGTCTCGTTATGTTTATAACCGCATTTTGTTTGTTATTTTTACTCAACAACCATGTTTTTTTAACGAAAACAAAAGAAAACATTTGCACAATAGTACAGTTCAATTCCCGGAGGATTGGGTCGGGACACAAACATGGCCGCCTTTTCTTTGTTTAGGGGTACAAACATGGCGGTCGTGACGTCATGTGAAAACCGAGAATAGGGTTTTCCATTCCCACGCATCCTACTTAAGTGGCCTTCGTTCCCAGGGTGTCTCTTCTCTGCCTCCTTCGAATGTGACAACAAAAATTTCTGGGAACGAGGTTGATTAAGTGGACCTTGGACAGCGCTCGCTCACGAAAAAAATAACTCAGGTGATGTAAAACTACACCATGTGACCACTTCACTTCAAGATGGCGGACGGACAAAACGTGGAAGACAATACAAACCAAACGTCTAATTTGAGTGGGGACCAGACCGTTTTTCTTGGTTTAAAATCGGTAAAAACTGAGACAGAAGATCCTTCGCCAATTCCTGGCTTTCCGCCGTTTTTCCAGTTTGCAAAACTGCAAACAGAAGCGAGTTCGTGGGGTGCAAATGCTGGCGCAAGCTCATCGACATCGTCTTACGAATTTGCAGAGGAAACGCAAGTTGTCAAAACAGAGCCTTGCAGCCCTCAGCAAAGCAGTTCAGAGGAAATCAATACCACAAATTCAAGCTCTGTGAAGGGAGTTGACCCTTCTAGTTCGGGAGAGAATCCTTGGCCTGGGCTTGGGAATGTTACGAAAATTAAAACGGAAGATGAAGAGATGGCGGAAGACAATGAGATGGACAAAGGCGAAGAGAAAGTCGAAGAAGCGGCTGCAAATGATGATCCGGACGAGGAAGAGGCTGAGTCCGATCCTTATTTCTACACCAAACGTGATGAGTTTACTTCAGAAATTTACAAAATCGAGCTGCAAAATCTACCAAAGAAATGTGGTTACAAGGTAAGTTATGCTTGAAATTATGTGGAGCCCGCTAAGTAGGTACAACTGTTTGAAGGCCAAGTCGAGGAATTTGATCCTTTGTCTTCAAATCTCTGCACTTCAAGGATGTGAGCTGCAAATTTGTAAGAAGGAAATAGAATGCTGTTCTACAAATAAGAGCTCAGAATTTGTGTAGGTAATCACTTGATTTGAAGTGCAATTTGAAATAAAATAATAAGCACAAGTAAGTTTTTTCAAAGACAAACAAAGTGGGCTCGTGTAATTTGTAGTTTTTGAAAAAAATTTACAAGTTCTTATTTATTCCACATTGTGCGAGAAGAATCTTTCATTGTAATTTCATTTTAATAACATACGTGAAAAAATTCGAGATTCTTAAAGGCCCATTTTCACCCTAGATGCAACACGATCGTTTGTTATTATTTTGAGTCTTGAATAGCGTATTCTGATTGGCCAACTATTTTTGTCGTGCCAGTTCGTGCTGTTGAAAACAAGGAACATCGTCATTAGCCTGATCATGGTGTGGTTTACCTGGTGATTTTAATGAGTGAAATCGCTAAAATTTCCCATTATCTTTATGGAGTTGACTAATTTAGACCTTAGAGAATTACCAAAGCAGAATTTTTATGGTTCGGCTATTCAGCAAAAGGAATAGAACAATTCTGAAGCTAACGAGCTAGGTGACATTATTTCAGTGCTGAAATGCAACGCTTACTTTATATAAACTTACTTTTACTTTGTCATTTTTGATTTGTTGTGATACCTGGGACGCAAAAGTAAAATGCTTTTGCAAAGATGCTTGTGCTCAAAAGAGTGGCAGAGGTTGCTGTCTTTGTGGAGCGGCATGTTGTTCGATACTATTACAGTTCAAATAGAAATATTTTAAACAAATAGACATATTAAACATATTACGATAAAATTATGAAGTGATAAGTAGAGAACGCATTCAAATCAGGACCTAAAAGATTTATCGACAGATGGCTTTTGACGAAGAAGATTCTGAAAGGCTTTCTGAGATTTTCGAATTTTTGTAGCCAGTGAGAATGGAGTAATTTTTTTCATGTATATTACCAGTGTTCCAGATAAGAGTCGGGGCTCGGGTCAATAACCCGACAAAGAAGGCTTCCCGACCTGACAGATGAAATGTAAATATTCAGTTAAATATTACAACAAAATGTCTGGGTGACCCGTCAAATGGTAAAAAGGACCCCCCACTTGAAAAAATTAACTGGAACGCTGTATTACTAGGAGTAATCATTAATATTATTGTTATGAAGTGGGGACAAATTTGAGTTCTAGAATATGTGAGGAAGTATATAATGTTTCCATCCTAGTAAACATCCTAATTTGAATGTGAGCGTACTGCCTTACTTACAAGTCATATTGATACATAATTATGTACATCCTGAGGAAATAGGCATTTAGAATCCTATATGAAATCCTAGTAGAAGAAAGGACTACCGTAAAAACCTGCAGATAAGCCAGGGGCGTACCTTCCATATATGCATGTACGCTGAAATCTGGGAATCCTCATTTCTTGGAGGCATTAATTTTTTAAAGTATTAATGAGTTAACTGGTGTCTCACTGTGTAAGTATTTCCAATATCTTTTCATTAACCCATGCAAGCCTTGCCAAACGGATCCAACATCATCCAACATTGTTGGACAATGTTGAAAAGTGTCGAACGACTACTAGTTGGCCAGACAAATGCCACGTGTTGGACCCAGCATGTTGCACTCAAGGGTCTGGAACCAAAATCTACCTAAAATCCTTAACAAACAAACTCTCGCCGTGTTGGCGTCTCCAAGCTCCTTTTAAAATTATCAATAGAGTCTCTCTCTCTGATAGCAAGAGGAGGGTTGTTCCAGAATCTGGGAACTGCAACAGCAAATGCACGGTCTCCAGAGGTCTTGCACCATGCAGGTGTGAGGAACCTTGTGAAGACCCAGGGTGTCACTGCGTATGGAGTAGTGTCCCAGAGTCTTGACTTGCAAAAGATCCTGCAGATACATTGGCGCCATGCCCCTGAGAGCTTTGAATACAAGAGGGGCTATCTGTTCGAAGAGAGATTGCATGCTCAAGCTTTCATTGCTGAGATATTCAAGAAAATACCACGCTATTCTCGAGTACTCACGTGGTAGTTGACCCAATGTTTCTTCGTCGCTTAGCACTTTGATAGCAAATTTGTTGAACAAATAGTCTTGTGTCAACTGATAACTAACAAAAATTAATAATAAAGAGCTTGTTAAACTGGGTAATGTTTCATGCAGCGTAACTTTTAAAACATCACGCTGCTTATGATGTCCAGTTTTCCATTTTCGCATCTGATCTAATGCCTGGTTACTAAGCTTCGAATGTCCGTTCACATTCTTGTTGTAATGCAAAAATCTATGGAAAAACTGTGTTGAATGAAGAAATTCCTGTCAACAAATACCAGAAAAAGATTGATCAATCATATGTCAAAGTTGCTAGAAAGAATGCTCATTATGTTAAAGTGCTAAAGTTGTGGGTAAGACTTTGAGGTAGTTTCCGTTTCAGTGTTAATAGTGAGTTTACATTCAATGGACAGTGGATGATGAAGAAGACTTCTCAAGACTCTACTTTGGCTTTCTTTCGATTTCTTTCAAAAAAACTTTTTTTTCCAAAATTTGAGTGGCTTATCTGCAGGTTTTTACGATAGTTCCCATGATGTACAGTAATTTGTTGGCTGTGTATGCAACACTTCAACAGCATATTAAAATTATGTTTGGTTAACCCTTTGACGTCCAAACCGGCCTAAACCGGCCAGATTTAGTATTTTACTCTGTCTAACGCCAGACGATTTTACTCGTCAATGGGGAACCCCAGGGAGTCAATGGGTTAAGCAACATTACTTCTGATTTGTATCAGTCGAGTCTCTGATCTACTCATCAGCAGCTACTTATGGCTCGACAGGTCACATTAACTGGGTGACTTGCTTTCCTTAACTTTGCTACACTACCATGAAAACCACGAGGTACTGTCTTAAGATATCTGCTTTGCGATGCTCAGGCTTGCTCAGACTACTAGGAAACCAAGGTGCACAATAGTCTTTGTGCATCTGACGTATCACATCATTCAAAATGGTCAGAAGGTAAACGAAAAAATCTCGAAAAAGGTCACCCTTGAAACCACAGGATTCCCAGGATCATGAACTGAGTTCTCCTTTGTTGAACAGAATTTTAATAGGACTTAAAAGGATGTTATTGTGTGAATTAACAGCTCAAGAGCAAAGTCTTTGTACAGAAGCTTAAAAGTAAAGCAGCTTAAAAGCAAAGTCTTTGTGCAGAAGATGCCCTGAATTTAATTTATCTAGTGTATGCTCAGTCATAATAATTATTGTATTGTGTACATGTAAAATATTATGTATCAATCAATGTAGGCTTTCAATATCCAGTTTATACAGCAGTTGGTATACTAGTCTCGTACCCTGTGTTAACATTGAAGAATTTTGTACCATATTCAGTATATCAAATCAACCTTTACATCAGAGCTTTCTTTATTGAAGTAAATCCTTATTCACACAATGAAACCTACCAAAAGCACTCTATATAATTTCTTCTTCTTTTAATAGCAATTCAAGAAAATGATTGCCAACAGACTAAATGTGAGACCTGTTAAGGTGAAATTGCCACCAGGTGCAAGCCATGCCTATGTCACATTCAGGTACATGTACCATGGGTTCTTTGATTATCATTGTTGTTGTTTTTCTTTTTTGTTTTCTTCTTCTTCTTCTTCTTCTTCTTCTTCTTCATTATCATCTTCTTCATTTTTTTTTTGGTATTTAATACTTTTTATTACTTTGTTACACCTAAACAATACTTACAATGATCATGAATTACTAAAATACAAATCACACTATTAATTACAATATCAAAACAAAATAGACTACTAATTACAACTCAGTAAATAACAACTACAAGATAACACTTGTCTACTACATTAACTCTCTTACAACAATAGTAAACAAAAAAACAAAAAAAAAAACTAACATTATTATTATTATTATTATCACTATTATTATTGTTATTACAAACTAATCCATATTGTTTGTTTTTATGTGATTATTTTCATTATTAAAATTAATGACAGCTAAAGTGAAATACAGTCATGTAATTGCAGAATACCCTACTTTCTAGATCTTTGACAATAAACATTATTAAAATTTACGATAAACATTATTTCCAAAACTTTATCATTTGTTACATGTGGCTCTTGAGATGCTATAAGCCTGTGTCTCTAGCTTCTTTGGATATCTACTGTACCCTTTTTGTTTGTTTTTTCTTACAGCAAATAAAAATAATATATAAAACCTACAAATAAGTTTTTGGGGCAGCTTTTTTATTTCGGCTACTTTCTAGATTTAATGTGTCTTAATCTTTTGTATTACATTTGAATTAAACAATAATTCACCAATATTATTTTTCTTTATGATTTTAGGAATGAAGAAGAAAGACGTGTAAGTCAGAGTAAAAATATATAAAAATGATATTAACTAAGGTGCAAGTGATTCAGTCTTCACTGAGAGAAAGTGCTCAATGTGGTTTGCGTTAGGGTGAGGGTGTAGATAGGTTCAGAGTTACTGTGTAGGTATTATTTTTCATCCTCAATTTTCTTTAACTTTGCAATGGTGTTGCCACTGCTATAGGCTTCTTTAAATAGGAATTTGTGTCATATTGGTATTATTTTCTTCTCACAGTTGGCTATCAGATCACTATCAGGCCACAAGTGGAAAGGAAAAGTTCTTTCTGCTAAGGTATGGCAGATTATTATGATTTAGTGGACTTTTTGTTTACTGGAAACCACTAATAAAGGAAGTCACTCTGGATTCTTCTTCAGCACCCAGCCTTATCTCCACAAATTTTATGATTGATTGACACTTTGTTTGCCCCCCCAAACTTTGCATAAACCATTGTTTTCAAATGCTCTTGGGAATTTGTCCCAAGAGCATTTGAAAACAATGGATTATGCAAAGGGTATTATGGGCAATGTGAAAATGACCAATTGAATTTCTTCTCCCAAGTCATGCCAAAGCAATGTGGAGAAATGGAAATTCGGGGTTGCGTAGTTTCATTTCATTGTAGTTCAACTTTGTGGAGTTTCACCAATTAATTTGTTTTCCTTAAAAAAAATTAAATACCTACTTAAAAAGCTGTTAGTAGTGTTTTTGAGTTGATTTAGGGGTTGTTTAAAGTGGTGCTATGGCCAAAAAAAATCAATTCTCCTTTTTCTTTGGATTTCTGAAGTACTGGTATGTAAACTAAACAGTAATTGAACCAAGTGTTTAGCCTTGATTTGAAAAAGACACCTTTTTATTTTAACTGGAATTTCTGTATTTAATGTGCAACAGAATTCCTGAAGCAATAAAAATTTGCAATTTTATTGTTTTTGAAATTTGATTTTTCTATTCACAGACTGCTCAGCCTCTTCCAGACCCACTGGCTCTTCAACGAGCTGAAGGAATGGCAAGAAAAAGAATGATCCAGGGTGAGTATTTCAATAACTGCTGGACTCCAAATTGGAACCCCCAAAAAGGGAAAACTGAATGCAATCTGTGACATTGTCCTGTTAAAACTTTTTATTAAAAATTTAATGAGAAAAACCTACTTGTACAGTGTATTACAAAATGTTGTAATGCCATGTGATAATCAGCCTGACCTCCAACGTTATAAGTTTGGTGCATGTATGGTAGAGTTGAAATAAAAGTGGAGGTGATACCCCTTCTCTTATAAGAGTGACAGTTTTATTAGGTTTTATTCTGTCTAATGCCAGACAATTATTTTAGTTTTCAGTGGGGCTAAACAGTTTAAGGTTAAAACCAAAAGCCAAGTAGAGCATGAATCTGTTTGCTTTTGAAAATTTCTCAGATGCTGCTCGTGCCAATGTTGACGCTAAGAGAATAAAACTTGATGGTGATGTAGTAGATGAGCTTGCTATTTCTGTTAGGTAAGGAATTTTTGCTGGGCATACCTAAAATAAGTTCTAAACTGAAAGTTGGAAAAATTTTGCAGTTAAATAAGAAACTTTTGCAGTTGTAAGGCTCAGGCTTGAACAGTGGTTGTGCTGCACTTGTTCTACATGTACAATGTACCAACTTTGCCATCAAGCCAGCTGGTAGCTGAGTGTAATGACAGTTTAAGTGGGTGTTAAATTACATGCTCCAAAAATTGCAATCTGGTAACTTTTGAGCAGTAAGAAGTGAATGAAATGATTATTTTTTAGCATACCATACAGTATGATCTTTCCAGCTTTCATTTTATGTCCATTCTGCAGTTCAAATAATAATATAAAATAATCATTAGTTCTAAACTAGGACAATAATGTAGGTAACCTTTGGAGGTGCAGTACTTGATTTAAATTTTACTGGAGTGGAGGAATGATTCTTCAGGGGAAAGGGTAATTTTGGAAATGATTGCCAACAAAGGTACAGTAATTATCACATTGAAACAATGAGTACGATAGTGAGGTTGACAATGACTACATAAAGCATGACTGTTACATCTTGCACCACCCACTCTCTCAATGTTATCAGCGGGCCTTCTGATGTTATGCGATGGTGCGATTTCGCACAATTGACCCCAAATTGCATCCGATCGCACAATTCATGAAAAATCGGATCATTCACAAAAGAACGCACAACTTTCATAAAATAAAACATAAATCAAAAAGTTTCTTAGGAATTGCTGCATAAATATGCCATTCTTAAGATGATTTAGCTTGGAAAAAGGTTCAAGGTTCAAGGCATTATTTTGCATGTCGGGGCCCTGGTATGAGTCTCATTCTTAAAAAGTTGCCTATTTGGTGCAACACAAACATGCCCTTTGTTCAGATTAGCCAATCTGAATGGCTGATATATACACATCACTGAAATTATGACACAATTGCCTTCTCTTAGAGAAGAGATTTGTGAAAAATAAGTGAAGTGGTCAGTTTTTCGGCAATGCAATGTCATTGAAATCCTATAAAAACTTACTCGTGGATAAGTTTGTAGTGAAAATGCCTGCTGTTTCTTCGATGAAGAAGGCAAGTTCCCAACTTCCACCCAATCTGACAGCCCACGATTGAGCAAGAGAGTACCTCACAGGTACATTCCACATGGATGATGGACTGATGTTTTGCTCATCATGCAATCTTGTGATTGACCATCTTCGGAGGGCCGTGGTTGACAAGCACCTTGATCATTCATTTGGCATGTTAGCTGTGTCCTTTCAACTTTTAACGTGGTGCACCGATAGTGCAGAAGACCTCATTTTTAAAAAATTATCCCAACTAATGTCGATCAAGATACATAATTACTGTTCCTTTGTGTTCAAAATGTCTTTAGGGCAACAAAAAAGTGTTTTTCTTTTCCTTAAACCTTATAAAACAAGCTTAAACTTGCTCAGGAAAAAAAATCGCATATAATTTACATAATTATTTATCGCATAATTGGCCTTTCTAATCACATAATCTGACCTGCAAATGTTGCATAATTTGCATTTTTTCATTGCACCCTATCAGAAGGCCTGTATCAGACAAGCAACCTGCAATAATTATTAAAAGTTACATTGAAACTGAAGTAGAAAGGGAACCTGGGAACTCAGTCAGTAAGACAGAGTACATGTACATCTGAAATTTGGTCTTGTTTTTGCTAGGTTGAATCATGTGGTCACACCATTGTGGGATCAGCCATACAGCAAACAAATGGAGGTAAGCAAAAATTAACCAATAATGATGAAGTGATAATTTTGCTTCAACCTGTTTAACAGTTATAAAATTACTTGGGCATTTCTGTCTTGTAGACCAAGAAGAACAACATGATTGAAGTATTGGGGAAACTGACCAGGAAGTTGAAAGCCATCATGGTGCTTAAGGTAACACAGTAGTTTTACATTAAGTTTTCATTCAAAGTTCTTTGGATTTGATTTCCAAAAACAAATTGTCTGATTTTTTCCATACATGTGGATGTGTTGTGGTTCAAATTTTATCTTGGTTCAGAATTACTGTTTAAACCACTTCAATCTTGATTTTCGCTTGTTTCAGATTATGATAATGAATATTGGAAAAAAATAATCAAAATTACTGTAAACTGGTTTGACAAAATAATTTTAAACCAAGAAAAAATTTGAACCACAACAGAGAGACCTGAGAAAAAGAATG
>NC_090879.1:5069451-5079451 GCF_036669935.1 Montipora foliosa
AATAATAATAATAATAATAATAATAATAATAATAATAATAATAAAAAGAGTAAAATTTATTAATATTGTTTTTTGTGTGAATTGCAATCTTTACGTATTAAATAACCTAAAGATACAAGCGATGTTAAAGGTGAAACCTCATCTTTGATATTTTAGAGAGAAGAGCTATTATAAAGTAGGGTCTTTTTGTTATTTTAGGGAGTTGTGTTCATTGTATTGACCATTGTATTTTTATGGTGTGGTACAAATGAAAATAAGATAGTTACTGTATGCAACACTTTCTTGTGGTATACCATGAGATATCCCACTTATCACCTGTATTACGTAAAATATTCATGAGTATACTGGGAAGTTAAAGGTGATGTGGAGATATCCTAATGTATACCAGTTGAAAGCCTTGCATACAACTGTATTATTAGCATAATAAAAATAACAATAAATTGCATGTATTAATTTAAGGGTCTTTACAGGGTTCGCACTATAAATACACGTATATGCAGTTCAGAGTCGCACTGCAGCCTGGACTATTTCTGTCAATAGTTGGCCGCCTTTTAATCTTGCAATGTGCATAGTTATTATTGATAAATGTCAAACATTTCATTTTTTTAATTACAGCCTGTATCACCTGATGAACCATTATTAGAAATAAATTCTTGTAAAAAAATTAGAATTACAATAATATTATTGTTATTCTGGCTTCCCCTGTCTGAAATGTAAGCGGTAAAATCTGGATTCATGTAGATTTTTTTTAGTTTTGAGATAAAAAACTGGGCTAACTTTGGTAAAATGTGATTGAGCAGTTTGACCTTGCTCGACAAGAATTTATGTGAGACCAGAGTTTACCAGCAATTTCAACACAGTTTGAGTTTACTTTTGTTAAAAAAATTAATCATTTACAACACTAACAAAGAACTGTTCTGCCGGCATTAAGTTATTTGGAACTGCAGTCTGGTTGGCATTTGGTCAGGATGCCAGATGCCCTCTGATGAAGACACACAGTCATCCAGCAGCTGAGCTTCCGACCCTCTGTTTGGAAGGGTAATCCTGTATATTGAATGTACAGTTAGCAATGTGATGGGCTATGTTGAACATGAAGTCAGACCTCATCCCATCCATTAACTTTCCCTTTCAATACTTTCAGCCTGTTCTTGATGGCTATCGAAATAAGTGTGAGTTCACGATAGCTGAAGGTCCTGACGGAGGTAGGTTTTGTGTGCTACTACAGCTCACGTACCTCTAGTTGCAGCTATAATGAAAAAGGTTGCAGTACAGGAGGTAAAGAAAACCGTAATCAATAATCTGTATACTTGTTCAAAGAGATTCTCTTGACTAATGCACAAGAACTTGCTTACATGTATGTCAGGCTATTAATGTTTTGTTGGCTTCTTCTTATCCTTTGAATTTCATAACTTATGGCCTGAGAGTGTTTTGCCTCCATATTTTTTGATTTTTGGCTGATTGAATTTTGTTTTGTTCAACAGTGCCTCATTATTGTTTATAAGGCCTTTGGTGTCCATACTGGTTATACTGCTTTCAATGTCAGCTTGAATTCAACTTTCGAGAGAAATACTGAAAGGTCATTAAGGTTGATAGGGGATCAAGGAAATAACTGGCAATACTTGTAATATTATTGTAGCCCCAAACATGTAAAGTGCATCTTAGAGTATGCATTGGTATGCTTTGGAAATTGCCATTTCTGTGATTTCCAGCCATTAGGACGCAAAAGAAATGACTGAAATTCTTTTTTACAGCTGCTTCAAACCAAGACAGATCATGGCCTGCTGACTTTTATCCTTGTTTTGGCTCACAAACCAGCTTAAAGACGGTGCCTACTAATTCAAAGGTGCTTTTGCCCCGGTTTATGATTATGCAGGAAATGTAGATCTTATTAAGTGTTATTGAAATCGAAAAAGAAAATTGAAGGTAACCACACATTTTTCAAAGATAATTCATGAACAATATTAATTTTGTAAAAAGCTTTAAAATACAAACCCATGTATGGCGTTCTTTCTCAGAGAGAAGCTTAATTATCTCTGAAAAATGCATGGTTGCCCCCAATTCTCTTTTCGGATACCAATGGTACTTACTAAGATCTACTTTCTATGCATAATTTTAAACTGTGCAAAAGATCCCTGTATTAGTAAGCATCACCGATAGGAAATCCAAGTATCTTGAAATGCGGAGAACGTATGTGCAATAACAATAGTAGGCACTGGCCTTAAAATAAAGATTTTCGTGTCAAAATCAACCTGGAATAATTGAAGCACTTTTGAGTAAGAAGAGAATCCAATCAGCCTGAAATTCAACACTAATTTTTTTTAAGCATTGAGGTGTGCCCGTTAATCTACTCTAGCTTTGTAGCTTGGTGCACTTACACTGTTGCAAAGCATTTTGAAAAATTCTGTTCATCTCTTGCAAGTGCTAAAATGCATGTTTTGCAGCTCCCTGCAAATGTCCAATCTGTTTTCGACAGCAAAAACAGGATTTCCTGAACACTGTACTTAAGCCTGGCTTTGCGCGTATGGATATTTGACTAATTTGCAACGTATTTCAAAATGTTTCCTCCCATGCAGCTAAAACTGTTGGATTCCGTCTTGGTTCATACAAAGGTAAGATCTTCACGTAACGGACTTTTGTACAAAAAGTAAATTTGTGTAAAAAAAGGATATCCAGAAATTGGTGACCTGCAAGTGTAGAGGGTTTTCATGGAAAGACCTTTACATAGACAATCAACATGTAATTTCATTATTGACAATCGGTTTCTTTTTTTCTTTGCAGAGGGTTACAGTGGAGTTGTCGAGCCATCTGAATGTATCCACATTTCAGACAAGGCTAAAATCATCTCAAGGGTAAAGAGTTTACTTCCAGTTAATATTCTTTATTAGACCGAATTTTTATTGCTGGTAGTGTCTTTCTTTGTGCCTTCGAATGTAAACTCCAGTTTGATAACAAATGCACTTTATAAATGTTTTTTTTCCTATTTTGTCTTTGTTTGATCGTTTTTGGGGAATTTCTTAATACATACATTGTAAACTTAAGTAATACGGATGGAATGATTGATAATTTTCCATGATTTTTTTTTTACGTCAGGCTTTCCAGACTTACGTAAGGCAGTCTCCGCTCCCAGTCTATGACCTCTGCTTTCATACTGGGTAGGTACTCGCTACTCTTTTAGGCAGCGTCCAGTTTCTTTCTCTTTTCCTATGCTACGTGGTTGCAAGCAGGCTTTGTGAGCAGCCTGGACTTAAGCCATGTAAGGTGTTCACCAAACAAGCCTGGATCTGAAATTTTTATTGCATTTGCATTTCTATGCATGCATTGGATCTGAGAAGAAAAGGGTGACTTCTCGCAGTTTGCTACTTTTTTAATTATGGGTACACTGCTTGTCTCTTCTTTCCAGTTATTGGCAGACACTGACTGTTCGGAGCTCCATGTATGGTGATACCATGGCTGTCCTACAGTTTAGTCCACAAAAAATGACCAAGGTACAGTAAAAAAATATATATATATTGACATGGTGTCTGATTCAGGCTTCCAGCTTTCCTAGTATTTTTTTAGCTAAGGGGTACATTGATCTTTTTAAATGGAAACTTCACATACCATATTAACTTGATTTCATCACCTAGAACCAGACCTTGCTTTGTTGTTGACTTCTTAGCAGCAAATACCTCTTACCGTAGCAACTATAGCGTGTGGAGTTAACAGTTTTAGGTTGCTTATTTCTTCCAAAAAATCTAGTTAGAATCTACAATGTATGCTATTATTTTCAGACTCAGAGGTACAGAGTTTAGGCTCTTCCAATGTATCACGACTACAAAACAAAGAGTTTTACTGAATTTTATTCTTTCTTTTTCCACTTAAGGATGAAATAGAAGCAGAGAAAAATCGCATTTGTGAGTATTTCAAGACTGGCGAAGGCAAAGATGTACAGCTGACATCTCTTTATCTGCAAATTAACCATACGAGGTATGTTGCTAACTGAAATCAAAACTGAGTGATTTTCCGCTGAACAAATAAGCTCTCATTTGTTTATCCATACGTTTATTCCGTCATTAGGGAGAACATTTCGCGTGCCAGGACAGTGGTGTCTCCGAGATTTTTATACTAATCATCTCTAATGGAGAAAAGATACTTAGCAGTGTAAATGTGTTTTTGTGTGAAGACGAGTCAAAAGGGAAAACAGCTCACTTCCGGTTGCCGTCCGCGTCTCAAAAACGCGCGTGTGTTAAGCTCCCTGTTAGAGAATGTTGGCATCGGCAACGAGTGCGTAGACTGATCGCAGTCTAACGAGTGCGAGGACGAGAAAAAGTACAACTTGTACTCGTCCTCGGAGACGTGCTCTTCGTTTTTAGGTAAGCGTATAATACGAGTTCCAGTCTGCAGAAAATTCTTTGTCAAAATATCAGCATTTAAACGCCGGTTACACAGTACGATTTATCGGCCCGACAGCGTCGGAGCGCAAATCTTGCGTGGATTTTGACAGCCGATGAAAGACGATATCGATTCATGGGAATAAAAATCGGTCCGATTCAAATGCAACAGATTTTTTGAAGTCGAGCCAACACTCCGAGAGAAACCGCCATGTCAGACAAAGGATATGCGAGTGGGTAATGGCGCACAAATACTTAAAAAATTAAAGCGTTCAAAATGGCGGAAACTAAAAGGACAACGGGAGGATCTTTTGAGGAAAAAATACACGTTTTACACAATTTACTCGGCACGATTTATTGGCCCGACAAAACCGGCCAACAAATCGTACCGCGTAAACCGGCCTTTAAGCTGCTTTTCAACACTCGAAGATTGTTAGTATATGATTATAACAGCTTTAAACTAAAAGAAACATTTCTAAATGAAACGCAATTTCCTTTTGACAAACTCGTACTTACCGCTACGGCTTTACGATGTCAAGTCGTCGCAGACCAACTTGCCGGGACGAGTTGAGAACGCAGGGATGCGCGGGAATCAAAATGCCAGACCTCGTACTCGAAGTCGCACTCGTTGTCGATGCTAGCATTCTCTATTTATCCAATACATCTCTCAGTCAATCAGTTGGTTATAACTTAGTGGGCTCTGAGTCAGTCAGTCAGTCAGTCCGTCCGTCCGTCTGTCCGTCCTCCCTCCCTTCCTTCCTTCGTCAATCAGTCAGTCAACTGATTTCAGCTTGAAATATTGACGTCATTTCATTTATCTCATTTCCAGGGCGGTTGGTGGCAATGCCGAAGCTCCTTTTGTTCACATTATGGGCGAAGAGGTATGTCTGACCTCCTTGCTATGAAAAAGAATACAAAACCTATCTCATTCACTAGATACAGTAAACACCCGTATATAAGAACAAGTGGACTAAGAACAGGCTGAAATTTGGCCAATAAAGTACCATATGAATAAGAACAAATTCATCCTGATAAATAAAATGTGTTCTTATTATAAAGGGAAAGGGTATTAGGATAAGGAAACAATACAGTACAGTAACTTATATCAAAGTACTATGGTGTTCAGGACCATTACAAACTATAAAATCTATTACAAAACAGCACTGTATGTTAATTAAACCTCCAGTAATATGTAATTTGAAGCATTTCTGAAACCAATTTTAAGAACATTTTAAGAACACTTTCAGGCTGATTTCTCACTGAGCACCCCTCAAATAAGAACATGATCAGCCTTAAACCTGAAAAAAGTGTTCTTATATGAGGGTGGTTACTGTATGACAAATGCCTAATCTGACCTTTCCATTTCTCTGATTTTAGCATATTTATGAGGAGCTCTGTGGCTTGAAATTCAGAATCTCCCCGGACTCGTTCTTCCAAGGTATTTACATTTGCTTGTTGTTCATTTGCACAACCATAAACTTATCTGGAGTTCTCTTTGATTCGTTTTGAAATCTGACTTTGAGATAGTCAATTACGAGAACGTTTTTCACTGAAGGGAAAAATATAATGTAAACCTTTAGGTTGCATTACTGCCTTCAAGGTTCAACTTGATACATTAAGTTCATGTGACTTTGTAGCATGTTTCTTTTGCGGTAATTAAATCTTAACACCATTGCACAAATTTACCATTTTTTCTCAAAGTTTTCCTTTTATTAATGGACTACAAAGTTACGGTTTGGTTAAAAAAAACCTGCTTTAATTTGTCCCCCGATATGGCTAAAAGGGGAATATCTCCGAGATAATATTCTTCGTGGGACGCTTTCCATTTAAAAAAAAATCATGAGTCCACTGAGACGGTATTTTCCGGTTGCCCTATCCCTACCCCAAGCGGTCGTGCGTACGTATAAGATTCGCGTCAAACAGTGAGATTCACGTGATCTTGTTGCGAGCATGAGACAGTGGGAGCAACAGTTTGGTCACGTGAAAAGCGTGCGTGCGTCCCTGGGGTTGAAAGTTTGGTGCACCGACCTCTAAGGAAGGGCTTCGTTTCTCAGGAAACTGTGGTGGTTGCCTCGGTCGGAGAGTAAGGCACGGACATTTATTTTTATCAACCACTTCCCACTGAATGGTTACCTATCATTTTGATTCCTCTTCAGTGAACACAAAGGCAACAGAGAAGCTGTTTAATTTGCTCAAAGACTGGTGTGGCGACCATCTGGACGAAACAGTAGTGCTAGGTCTGTAAATCCCTCTTGAATTAAAATTATCTCTATCCTAAGGTTATATAAATAAGTTCAAATGCGTTTTACAGTGAACAATACGAATCAATTCGATTCAGTTCTCTTGTCGTGATTTCAAATACTTCTCGGAGCAGAGCAGAGAACCAACAGTCTCAACATAACATGACACCCTCATCCTCGCAGTAGGCGCACGAGGCCGTTACCATGACGCCCAGTATAGGACAAGTCGATCAGGTCTATGGCACAAAACTAAAGAGCGGAAACAGTGGGTATGCAAGCGCGTTTTTAACACTTTAGAGGGCGTAGGTTTCTACGCAATCTGTAAAAACACGGCGTGAAATTATTACATTTAAGGTTTTGTAGGTAACCAGTCGCACCTAAAACGAGTTTTTTCGCTGAAACGACTCCACCTTCTTCCTCATGAGCTCACCTCAGTTGAAGATTCTTGTCTAGGCAATTCCATTAACGAGACAAAGTGTTTTCGCTTGACGGTAGTGTGCAGCGTTGTTATTTGCGCAAGGCGAGTGCTGGCACCATTCTTGTTCCCTCAATTAGAGATTTGTAGCTTTATGACCCCACCTCCTCTTCTCTTCCGACGTTAACTGTGTGACATTGGAGTACGAATATATCAACACCAGTGTTAGTTTTCTGTATTGACCGCACTCATTAGCTCTGAGGGTCGAAATTGTCTGAAACGTGCAGCTCGGAGTAGAAAACTCGTGGTCACATCTGGTCATACTCTTTATGTGCATGTAAGTTGAATTTATTAGTGGGTGGGACTTCAAAGACTTCTGTCTCCTGTGAACTTGATTTCTGTCTTAAGACAGTGTTCTCTGTGTACTTTTTTGCAGACATTTGTTGCGGCACTGGTGCGCTTGGTCTGTGTCTGGCTCAGGTATGACGGGATTCCTCAAACCTCCTGAAAACCGTTTGCGCGCACTCGCTACATTTACGGAATCATTTTCATTTAAAAGTGTTGCTTTTAATAGAAAGAAAATTGCAGAATATGACTTGACCTTATTAACTTCACTCGTTGGTATTCTCAGATGACACCCTGAAGAGTTTTTAGTGAATTGAACAAGAAAGCAAGAATCTCATTGGGGTCGTTAGTGCTTACGCGATTCCTCTCGGGCCGTGGACGTCGATTTGTTTTGGATATCCTGACTTTTAAGGCCGTTGATAACAACAACACGTGTTTTGTCTCTTTGCCGATGAACTATTAAAATCATACTCCCGAACTCCAAAAATGTTTTTCATTGCCTTAAAAAGAAAAAACAGGAAATGCAGCCTCCTGCAACAATTTTAAAAATTTTGAAGGGATGATGGCCTAAAGTACACTTTTTATTTCCTTGCCTCTTTGCTGCTGTCATGTGAAGCACTGAAGGCCCCTTTGCAAGCACCCTGGAAAACCAGCCTGAGGGCGACCTAATGTTGGATTTTTTTCTCTCTAGAGCGTCAAGCGTGTGATCGGTGTTGAAATAATTGAAAATGCTGTTGAGGATGCGAAAGCCAACGCTCAACTGAATGGTGAGTTTTGTTTTGAGAATCTGCTGACAATTTTTCGTGTGCTTTGTTGTTGGCTCTTAACTACCAAACCGTTGCTATGGACCCCTTCAAATAGTAATCCTTTTTACCAAGTGTGTTCTGTTTAACATTCCGTTGTATGGTTCAACTCACAACCACATTTGGTAAATCACATGACCAAAACAGAAAATTCCTAAAAGCTCAGCGAGTTAACAATGTTTTTTTCACAAATTTTTAACGGAACAGTATGAGAGCACTTTAACAAAATCTGTAGCATGGTTTTTAAAATAATTTATTTCTCAGAAAATTTATGACGTTCATAAGGCCCTCGTTTGATATACTTTTCAAAATATCAGTTCCATTTTTTGTCCAAATAGAAATGCTGTGCTACAGTTTACGAAAAATGATGAGACGGTTCCCATCCGGTGAAAAAACCGCCTCTTCCTTTCGTTTCTCGAGAACTGTTACCTGTTTTTCACTGAAACACACGACAGAGGACTGGGACTAGTTGCGCTTGCGCCTTCTCATTGAAGTGATGTCAGATTGCCATTGAAAGAGTTACTTCATAGCACCATCCATGCAAGCACTGTCTTTCTGTAGTCAAGTGCCACCCCCCTTAAGTGTTTTCAGTAACTGCGATGATCACTTTCACTTACAATTGACCAGTTTCCTGTTCACACGGTTAGACTGGATCTAGCATGAAATGGAGTCTAATGCAGGGGAATCTTTCTTTTCACATTTAAATAATTTCACTCTCTAGCCTCCATTTCATGCTAGATCCAGTCTAACCGTGAGAACAAGAAAGTGGCCTATTGTACAACCGCAGTTCAAATATGTGACATTTCATGTAGTTTCTATCACTGAACGGGTATAGTTAAGAAAGCTGCCTATTCTTATCCCTTTTCAGGAGTGACGAACGCTCAGTTTGTTTGTGGTAAAGCAGAAGATATCATTGTTGATGTCTTCAAAAACATGCCACGGAAAACCAAAATCATCGGCATCATGGATCCACCGCGAGCTGGACTGCGTAAGTACAACAATCATCCGTGACACATCACTTTTGATTCCCGCATTTCCATTGATCCCTCCCACGGAGAAGCCCTTGGACTAGTCACGTAATTCATGCGGAAAGAGGAATGTGTGTCACATGCTTCCTTTTCGGCTTGTCACGCCACTCTCTGTCACGCGGTTATGAGGAGTGCGTGACAAGGACGGAGTTAGGAGATGAGATACCCTGTGGGGTAAATACAATTTCTTTTCGTCTTTTGCAGACCAATCTGTCCTTCATGCCATCCGGAAGAGCCGCCGAATGGACAAACTCATCTATGTGTCCTGCAACCCAAGCGCCGCCTTCGTCAACTTTCTCGAGTAAGACAATATCACCGTGGCACAATACCTTACCAATACCTTGATCAGGGTGCCGAACCGGTCCTGGGCAATCCCTGATCAAATTTTCTGTTTTCTGTTGTACTTGTCAAATATCCAACTCGTCTTCCTTCCTCCAGTCGGGATTCTTAGATTTGTTGTGTTTGTTTCAATAAGTTGATTCATTCGCACTCAAGCCCCGAGAGGATCGGTGTACGTCAACATTTACATTTATGTTATGGTTCATTTTTATACCCTGGTTCAGAGTTTTTTTAAACCAGTTCCATTTGATTTTTCTTTGTTTCAGATTATGGTGACGAAGAAAACTCAAAATTGAACTTGTTTTAAAAATTTAACCCATACACCTTATTCCAAAATGGCCGCCATTTTAGTATTCTTTTGTTTACATTCAAATTGGCCCTTATGGCCTCGTTCAGGGTTAAATATTTTTTTGAATTTTACGTTTGAAAGCGTGGCCATAAGGGCCAATTTGCATGAAAA
>NC_090879.1:5084451-5116951 GCF_036669935.1 Montipora foliosa
ATTTCAGTAGACTGCTTGCAGTCCCTTCTGACTAGTCGAACCACCCGCTTTGGTCACGCAAGCGAGCCGAGGTTGGTGACAGAGACGCGTTCAGAATTTCCAGCAATGAGTGTTTATTTACATTAGCAATATGAGGCGGAACCATCTGTCATATAACTTTTACTAATTAGATTACCAGATTGTGAACTTGTCGGCTACAGAAGATCGTGCAGTCCCTATATCTCTCTCTATCACAATTCTCCCCTCGGCTCGCTTGCGTGACCAAAGCTGGCGGTTCGACTGTGATTAGTCTATGATTTCAGCTGATTTGTAGTCTCCCCAATTAGTAGATCACTCGTGCGCGGCTAAATAACTTTGAGACTTGTGATTGTTGTTGTTGTTGTTGTTATTATTATTATTGTTAATATTATTATTAATATTATTGATATTATCATCATTATCAAGCAATTTACCACTCAAGTGGAAATGGATGGACATTGTCAAACGTCGTTAGTGGAAACTGGAAGACACAGCCAGAAGCCCATTAGGGTAATGGCCTCCTGTCAGTGCATGTGATAAGGATAGAGACAGCATCATAGTGCGTCCACGGATTCTGGGAAATATTCGGCTTGGAGGACAGGGATCTTTACTTTAGGCATAGTATTGGCTCTATGTAAGCCTCTTTACCCAAACATTTGAGCCACAGGACAACTATTAAATTGAGTTGAACAAAATGGCGGCCCGCATCTTTCGTATTTTCAATACGCGACAGATTTTGAGGCTTATTGAGCCGTGTAATTGTCGCCTTTTGGCTACACAAGCTTCCGAAAAGTATGCTGGAGATAGCAAGTGCTCTCCACTTCGAAAAAGAGGACTGTTAAAAGTAAAGGGAAGAGATGCTACCAAGTTTTTGCAGGGGCTAGTCACAAATGATGTTCAAGCCTTCCACGAAGATTCGGACCGAAAAGCCCTGTATGCTTTCTTTTTAAACACCAATGGTCGAGCAATGTACGATGTATTCCTTTACAAATACAGGAACAGTGTGGAATCCCCTTCGTTTTTTCTAGAGTGTGATTTGCAGGCAATTACAGACCTCACAAATCATTTAAAAATGTTCAAATTGCGATCCAAGGTGGACATTTGTCAAGCGGCAGACTACGAGTCCTGGGTGATATTTTCGCCGTCCGGAGCTGTAGACCTGCAATGTCCGTCTGCTGATTCTGATATTTTACTTCTGGAGAAAGACCCTCGAACAGAACGGCTGGGATTTCGTGCTGTTTTGCCGAAGGATTCAAGTCCTTCAGCATACATTGAAGATGTGTACGAAACAGGTGATACTTTCGAGTATGATGTACACAGGGCTAAGCATGGAATTTGCGAAGGAGTGGATGAAATACCTCCCGGAAGTGCAATGCCACTCGAGTACAACCTAGCATATCTAAATGGCGGTAAGTGTACCAAATGAATTCCCTGTACCCTGGAACATTACATTTTCTCGTATTTTGAATTCCTTCCCCATTTTGCAAATGGATTGAGTCAATGGTTAACTTTCCTCGTTGACTCTTTTCCTTAATACTCATTAGAATCCGCTAAAATCATTAAAAGCGACCGTTTGTAATCCAGCGGGTCTAATTTGCAGGTCGCAGGTTGCAGGTTGCGGGTCATTGTTTCACCAATACAGAAAGTATCCTAACCATTCTTAAAAGTTAACCTTAGGCCTACAGTAATTAGGCCTAAACAAAAGTTTTTAAGCCTAAGGTTAGCTTTTATGAATGTTTAGGATACTTTCTGTATTGGTGAAACAATGACCTGCAACCCGTGACCTGCGACCTGCAGATTAGACCCGCCGTTTGTGATCAGTTTTTCCTCATAAAAGTGTTTAGGTAAGAATCAACTTCGACAGAAAGAAAGATGGGGTTTTAAGTGACCATCGCACATGCACAAGGAAGAAACTATGGGGTCTTGGAAGACTTTTCTTCACTTCTCTTGTCAGTAGAGAAGATGGAAGGAAACTCTACTTAGAGATAGGATACAGCAATGAATTGTTGCCCTCATGTGCCATTAAGAATCACTCTTTGCAACAGACGTAAGGGTACTATAATTCTTACACTTTGCCTGCCAAACCACAGGTCCTCCAAGCTCAGTGTGAGGAAATAAATTATAAGGATTTGTATGGGAAGACAAAACCTGAGAAACCTTATTGCCATAATTTGTGGGTGGCTTCTTTCCTGTGAGGTTTTTTTTCCAGATTTGATGCGAATTGAGCCATTATCAGTTCCTTGGTTGTCAATGGTCATAATAAAATACCAAGACTGAAGACTGAATTCTCCTGAGCCCACCAAATGGAGTCAAATATTCCTGGTTAAAATGTTCCCACAGCCACAAATCCACTGTAGAATTCAAGGACAAAGGTTTTTCTTTCATTTCAATGCGATAGCCATGCAATTGAAGCCTTGCCAGTGACGTCAGGTGGCTGTTAGTGTCCCAAATGAAACAATAAAACAATGGAAAAGAGCCTCAAAAACTTTGAAGATGACACAACGACCAATGAGTTCGGTTTGGTGACAAGTCTTTGTTTGGTAATGTCATCAGGGATAACAAACAAAGACAATTTGAGCTTGGGGTGCCTATGGCCAAATGGCTAATCACAACTTATCCATCAATGAGTATGAAGTTTAAGCAGTCCCCTCCATTCACCCCTGAGAGTGAGACTCTCTTACTGTTTAAAGCCAGACTATTTTACTCATCAACTGGGGCATATATTTTGTAATCCCAACAGCAGAAAAATAACTTGGACTGCACGCAGTAGTACTACGAACAGCACAGCTTTACTTTAACTTGCTTTACACTTCTTTCATGGCAGACATGAATTAAGGAGGAGTTTATGATGAACCAAAGGATTTTTCCTCAAAACAATAACAACTGGAGCAACCTTGAGTTCTAACATTCTGGATTTATGCACCACTTGTACCTGTAGGCTTATAAATAACTGTTTATTGCTTACTACACTGCTTTTAAAAGATGCCAAAATGATTGGGTCATTGCCCTTCTAGGTCACTATGACAACAAAACAATGATAAACCAAGGGAGAGTGGGCGGTGGAGTGAATGACTGCAGTTGCCATTTTTCATGCATGGTTTTAGGTGTTTGAGGGAAATTTGGGGTTGTTGTGTGCCGGCGGTTTCTGGAGTCTGACGTGTCAAAGAGTTTTATTAGGGGCCTGAAGAATGTCGATAAGGCTTGGCAGCAATGGTCAGTAGTGGTTCTGTTTTTAGTTCCCAGGGGAATGGAGGGCTCTTAGGTCAATTTTTGCTGGGTATGTGCAGCTGGCCCTTCAGAACCCCTACCTCTTTATAGTCTATTTTATGGCCAATTATAGACTTTACCTTAGTCACTTTTGGGTAAATGTAATTTTAGCGACCCCAACTTAGTCACTTTCTGTTCATGCATAAACCTTACATAAAGCCTTTTAACCCATTGACCAGTAAAATACCAAGTATGGCCGGTTTAGGGGTGAATGGGTTAATGGGACATTCCCCCGTTAACGAGGAAAATCATCTGGTGTTAGACAGAGTAAAATACTAAGTATGGCTGGTTTAGGCCGGTTTGGGGGTGAATGGGTTAATAATATTATTGTAATTTCAAAACGGAATGTAATGTGACTAGTAAAATATTAAATCAATAGCGCTACAGATCCTTCTGTAACAACTTTTTTCCCATGAATCTTTCCATTTTTAAATCCTACTAGCCAGAATTTGCTTAACCCCAACATTCTGACAATTTGCGACCCCATCCTAGCAACCCTGTGCAATCAAAAGCCACGATTGGTTTTGGTTTCAGTTCTGATTGGTTGAAAAATGGTGCAAGAACTTTGAACCAAAACCAAAGCAATTCGCTAATTACTTTCAACACTCAATTGAAAACCGCTCTTTGAAGGCCCTAAGTTCGTTTATTTAGGACTTTGAAGGTTCCAGCAAACCTTGTATAATTTGTGACCAACTTTGCCTTTTTTTAGTTTCATTTCACAAAGGCTGTTACCTGGGCCAAGAATTAATAGCAAGGACCCACCACACTGGTGTAGTACGAAAAAGAACAGTCCCAGTCAAACTGATGGATCCTAAAACTGATTCAAGCCACTTTGAAACAGGTGCGAAAGTCAAGACAGGTGATGGAAAAGTGGCTGGCAAACTTTGTATGATTTATGGACAGTACGGAGTTGGGCTGATGAGATTGGAGATGTTAAAGAAAGGAGAGAATTTCTTTGTGACGACTAAAGAAGAAAAAGAAGTGGAGCTTGTAGCATCTTTGCCGCAGTGGTGGCCTTGTCAAAACTCAAAGATGTGACAACATTAAATGCCATGTGTTGTAGGGTGGGACACTCTTCCCTAATATTGAAACCAAGTTTGATTGCCCCCTCAACAAAGTGGACTTTGGAATGGAAGAAATAATTGTTATTATTGGTGTTAGACAGATGATTTTGTTCCATGTTGCTAAGGGCTTTTAACAGTCCATTGTACACTTGCTATGCATTATCTCTTTGACGAGAAGCACGTGCTGAGTAAATGCTGACAGCTTTATGCAAAGGGCACAAATCACTTTCATGTTTTCCTAAGGGTAACTGAGGCTATTATTGTTAAAAATTTCAAGTTTATTGTGCAGACACAGTAACCTTAACTCGTTAAAAAGTCATTAGAGACAACCATCTAAAACACAGGCTGAAAATCCTAGCCTGCGAACACAGACGTATTTCTGGCGGTCGTTTCTCTCTCCGAGGGGAGAGAAACGATCGCCGGAAATACGTCTGCGTTCGCAGGCTATGGAAATCCTGATACAGTTTCAGTGTTACCCTTACATTACAGTTACTGTATTAATTAAACTTGAGAAGCAAAAGGTTGCAAACAATGAGTATATTTTAACATTCTGTTCAAAACATTACATGTACAACAGGCTCTATGCCATTTTGACTGCTCCCTTGTTGTTAATGTCAATGACTTTGAGAGCTCTAAGAACCTGAAACAATGTCAAACAAGAAAGAATATGTAATATTCTAAATTTGGTTTTTGTGCAAGTACATGTAAACTGCAGGGTTTCTTTCACCCATGTTGTAATCTAAACCATAACTCTCAAGCCGTGAGAGCAGTTAAGAAAAATGTTACGGAAAATACAATGCGTATGTACATGTAGTCTGACTACCTTTAGCTTAGCTTCTCCAGTTGCACCAGTGACCTTGAGACCCATTTTAGTCATTTCCTTTGGTGTAAGGCTTGGGCTAAAAATAATAGTAATTGATTACATAGTAAAATAAGCTAGTGGCAAAAATAATAATTGGACTTTAATTAAGATGAAAGATCTCAAGTTAACAAATTGTTCGCAGTGCACCCATAAAAATGAACATTGTTTGCAGTACTACCTATTCTTGTTTTTCTTGAAGTGTTGGAAAAGAACTTCATATACCTGTAAAAAAAAAAAAGGTTAGTGAGATTGTACCATGGAGTTATTAATAATTTTGTTTGAAAGTTTACAGGTACACTGTACTACACAAGCAATTACAGCAGTAAGTTTGTGACGCAAGTCATGCTTTGACTGTTTAGCTTCTCTGTTTCACTTTTGGTTAATAACTTGCTGATTAACCTGATGATCATACGACTGTAATAGGATTCCTTGGCACATAGAGATAAGTACTTCTCAATGGAACAACATTTCTTCACCATGTAACCGTATTATATATTCTGTTTTCGAGACTTAAGAGTTTGACAATGAAGTGATGTCACTGTAGTTTTCAATATTGTTTTTGTTTTTTGCCTTCTTTATTCGAGCATTGTATTCATTTAGTCCTTGATTTTAGTTTTTGCACTGCATGCTATGAGGGTCAGAGCTTAACTTATCAATGCTTCAGTGTCATTGAGATTTCGATGGCTTCTCTCTGGCCGACTAACGCTTGCAGTCGGGAATGCGACAAAGTTTGTGGCTAAGATGCTTCAAGAAACCATTGGACTTATGTACACGTTTCCACCCTGTTTTGCCTTTTGCATGGATGTGAATTACAAGTATGATACAATCCCTAGGAATGTCGAAACAGATATTGTCATTTATAAAGTTACTACATGTACCTCCATAGTAACCGTGTGTTTGATAAACTCTTTTTCACCCTGAGTCCTTAAAAATAATCACTGTTAAGTGACTTGTGTAATTTTTGTTCATTTTTGTTGAGCAAATTTACAACAATGAACAAACAATAATTACACAGAGAGAGCCTGCTTGGAAGAAAACACTAGAATCACAAAATAAGTAATCCCAAGTTTTAAGTAAACAATGACAAAAACATTGGCAAGATAAAAAACACAGCTCAGGGGAGAATCAAATTGGCAGCTTTTAATTTGTTGCCACATTTTTGTAAAATTCAACATTGGCTAGTTTATTGGACCATAACAAATTTGGAATTAGTGCTGATGATTTCAGTTTTCTCAAATGAATGATTATGATAAAAGCATGTTAAGTTAAAAATACCTTGTTAACGTCCTGTCGTTTTGCGCGGCCTCTTACCAGGTCTGAAACTGATAAATACTCAGTTTCGTTGATTGGAATAAACTCTTTTCTTCCCCTGGAATTGGGTTTGACAGCTTCTGCAACACACAATCTTTGAGTTACCTGTAGGTGACCAAACACATTTGTTTTGCAATTTTCAGATGAATTCAGTGGTTTAAAAATTGTCAATTTCTACCACTTTGTTGTGTGTCAGCTTTGCCTTGATACTCAGTATTCTTGTTTTCTTTTTCCTCTTCGTCAGAACTCTGTTGTGAATTTGCTGTATCTTTTGTAGTTAAAAAGTAAATACACTGTAAATCAATAATTAAAGTCTCTGTACAATAAACCGTGAAAAACAGCAATTTGTAGTGACTGGACAAATTACCTATCCTCAAACGAATTTCCAGGCCTTGCAAAAGTTGTTCATCAGCAGTTATGTCCAATACCTGTGAAAAAATATTGTTCTGTTTTGTGATCTTTTCAGTCAATTAAAAAAAAAAAACAACCTAGAAGCCAAAATGTAATAGTGCTAACATGCATTATTTTTTTAAACACTGGCTAGCCTATGAATGCAGACATATTTCTGGCAGTCATTTCTTTCCCCCCATGAAATAATTCTTTTTCTGGGAAGAGAAAAGACCGCTGGAAATATCTCTACGTTCCCAGGCTGAGTAGTGGCCAAATCCATGGCTAATTACAATAATTTGAGAAGATACAAGGTTATAATAGTGAATGGGGAACAATAGGCAGTTCAAGAGACAGTCTACTTTCAAGAAGCCCCAAGTCGGCTAATCAAAATGGTTCCCTGCAGCTCAGCTCTAGTTGTTGATCCAGAACAGGGAGGGGCAGTGTGCACTGCTGGGTACCCTTTTGATTCAAGGAGGAGATCAGAAAAGAACAAAAACCATTACAGTGTATATCTGTCTTCAAGGTTCTCTGGGAGTTTAAAGTGGTACTATGACGAAAATCGCATCTTTCCTATCCAAGCCATTTTGAAACATAAACAAGTAGTCTGCGTGAGAAGAAAAATGCTGTTTACTTTTTTCAAATATCTCTTTTTGTTCCAGAGATATTCGAGTTTTTAAAATATGCAAATTACCCAAGTGATGATGTCATACACTCGACCAAATTTTGTTCAAATATGATGAAAACAGATATCTCAGCCAATTAGTATCAGAAATTTTTGATTTTTTGCAGTAAGATTCTACTAAATGTTCTCCACAATATGAGCTTAACAGTTCTGTTACCATGGCATCATACTGGCTTCCAGACCTCCACCATGTTATGCGCTTTTCTGGCCTCCTTTGGCGTTACATTTTGATATTTGCTAACAGCACTTCATATGCATGATCCAGCAAGCATATAAATATGTTAGAACGACTTAGTGGCCTTGTTTAACATTTTTCAAGCTGAAAATCACTACCATATTGAAATCAAGTGGGTGGGGACTGGAAAAGAGTGAGTTGCCATGGGAACATAATTTTTTATAGCCATAGGTGTGTTTCCTGTAGAACTATTAAACTACCAAGTTTCAATGGTATGCGCCGTAAATTGGCCAAGATAGCTCTATTTATATACTCAATATAATATTGGTTTGAGTGTATGATGTCATTAGTCATCTCATTTGCATATTTTACCCATTTTTCAAACTTAAATATCTCTGGAACTAATGAAGATATTTGCAAACAGTAAATGGCGTTTTTGTTCTTTCATGGAATTCTATGTGATACAGTCAAAAAATCAAGGGGTAAAAATTTGATCATAGTACCACTTAAAGGCAAGTAAATGTATATGTAATAATTAAAGATTCCTTCATTCAAGTCTCTAGCTAAAAAAACCTGGCACAATTATGTGCTCTACTCTTTGGGGAGGATGAAATTCAATTATTCAAATCAAATCAAGATAAAGAAAACCAAATCAAAATCAATCTATGTGTTGGGCAAACGCGGAAATCAAAATTAATCTTAGATGTATTCGTGGAAAGCAAGCCCTCTCACCACCACACTTACCCAGCCCCTTATACCCTACTGCAAATTTTCCAAAAGAAAGTGACCATAATATAATCATGATTGTTGAATTATCAGTAGTTCACTGTACTTACTGAAAGTCCAGCACCTTGTTGCAAATCACGCAAAAGTCCTTGGCAAGCTAACATTTTTTTCCTAAGTCCATCCTGAATTTCCTGTAATGATAATGATAGCTGTACAGTGATAAATAAAGTGATAATTTATTTATAGTACTCCTATCCAGGCATGCCTAGTTGTTGACAGACAGCCTGTTAAAGCCAAGTTGTAGTATTTCAGGCAATATCCCCCACTGTTTGCAAGTACTTTGTACATTGGGTTCTTTACTGTCCAACAGAGTTTATGAAGGAGTGGTTTGTGAGGAAGCTAGGGGTCTTTTTGTCTAGTTTAGAGGACTAAAGTACTGTACAGTAATAGATAAATATAATAATATCAATTCAACATATTTGAAGATGTTAATACTGTACATTAAGACATCTTTTTTCTTTTTAGTTACTTCATTAAGTAAGACCCTGACCATTGGGCTGGCAAGAGTTTTCACCCACAAGTCATTTTAATAAGCTTACCATAGAAAATGTAACAGAAAGTGTTCAAGTTGTAGAATTGATACATGGATAAGAATGCTAAAGAAACTGAAGGCATGTAATCAAGAGAGTGATTCACAGCTTTTCCCTCAGCAATGAAAATAACTGGATGTACCAATAATCTGTAATAATAATCTTGTGTTGATGGAGAGAATACCAGAAAGTTACCAATTAGGCGTACCTCTTGTTTCGAATAAATACAGACTATTTCTTCAGAGAGACTCTTAAATCTCATTTTGGCTTTGTTTACTCTTTCCAGTAGCGTGATGGGATTAAGCTAAAAAGAGAATTGCAAATAATGGAAAATAAATAGGATCTACAACTTCGACTGACCAGGTAGTTTCCTTTCATTGTATGATCAAAGGCACCGTCTCGGTTTAAGCTGCAAACAAACAAATCCTACTCTCTTTCAAGATGAAAGTGCTTAACCTGTCAGGTTCAATCTGGTGCTGTACCAACTAAGCTAATCAGTTAGTGGACATTAAAGTGAATAAGGCAAATATGGCAGTCTTAAGGATATTTACATGAGGCCGGGACGAACTCAGACTGGTATGAACCAGTACCGGTACGAAATTTTTGCATCCGTTTTGTCGTGAAACCAGGATAAAATACTTGGTGTTTGGTTTCGGGATGAAATGATACATTTTGTCTAATAAATATATGGCTGACCCAAAAGTATAAAGGCTTCATATTTCTGGATCAGGACTGAGATTTGTTGTCATTTACATGAGACTGGTATGAGAATTTCTCATCTTGGTCCAGCAACCAAGACAAAGTCAGACCAGTCTGTGTTCATTAAAAGAAGGCAAGTTGACTCTTGGAAAATATTTTTGGTGATGAGAAGACTGGTACCAAAATCCTGTGTGAAGTCCATGTGTACTAGAAATTTTCTTCATAAACTCTCGAGATTGTCTATCACACAATAAAACAACATACTTCATCTTGGCCACTTTCTGCAAACTGTTGTGAAAATTCTGTTTCCAGCCTGAGAGAGATGTAATTGAGGTCTGACTCTGCCTTCTGAAACTGTTTCAAGGTAGAAGAATAAGAACAGACAAATTATGGGAGGTTCAAAATCCACACTCTTCACTTTTTCATTTTTAGATGAGAATAATAATCAGTGTCATCTATTGTCATTTAATTGCCAATCACTGTATCCATAGCCCTCCTGCCCTTTTGAGACAATACAATTTATAAAATAATTAGGATAGTATGTGCACTCTCATTGGTCAATAGCTGTGTTTAGATGAGAGTATTGAAACATGGTTGTGACATCACACAAATTTTGATTGGTTATATGTTGTCAGACGTGCGTTTTGATTGGCTGGTAGGAAATATGAGCGTGTATCAAGAAAATCTGTTACAATCAAGAATTTTCCTTTATTTGTTTCCTTCATTTGTCAAATTATCTTTGAGAAATATTTTATAAAAGCAATAGAGAACTTTTTTCCGTGTTTCCATAGCCTCATCTAAACACTCGGGGAAGTTGGGAGAATTCTCAACAGTTATGCAAACCCTCAACTGCGTCTCGGGTTTGCATGAAAATTCTCCCAACTCCCCCTCGTGTATAGATGAGGCTATGGATTGAAACACGGAAACCATCCTCTATTGCTTAAACAATACATACTTAATTGACCGCTCCCCCTGGGGGCTTTTCAGGGCCAATGAAACACATTCAACAAAACGACGGAACACAACAACAACAACAACAACAACTGTTAAGAATCCCAACTGGCCGGAGGCAAACAAGTTGGCTATTTACAAGTGCAACTGGGATGTTGAACCAGGGACTACCAGGAAAAAATTCAGAGATTGGTCAGAATGAGTCTAATCAGAACCTGGGATCTAGGCAAGCGCCCTAACCACTGGGCCAAAGGGGAACAATAGGCCTTCTTTGATATATTAAAATTGAGCTTGAAAGAGAGGTTTAGAGGAAAAGGACAAAAGAAAGTGGATGATATGCAAATTTTTTTCACCATCATTCCAACGTGTTTCTATTGTTTTTGTCCTCTTGAAACGTTACTATTCAACCTCGTCACCACGGTCCTGTAGTCGATGAATATGAATATTATAACCCGAAGCAGTAAAACAGACTGCCATTGTGGTCTGCAGTCCCGTAGTTGTGGAATGAGAATTTTATAGGCCAAGCAGTAAATGGTACTGCCCCTGGGCCGCAGTTCTGAGTCGTTGAATGAGAATTTTAGGAGCAATTGCAGAATACCCCACAACACTTCACCACTATTGTTTTCCCTAGGTGACATTCTTTGAAGAACGAGTCGGAATACAATAGAGCTTATTCTTATTCAATGAAATGCAAATAAGTTGCAGGGTATTCTGCAATTTAGCTGAATTTTAAGAGGGAAAGGGGTAAAATGTACTGCCACCGTGGTCCACAGTGTGGGCTGCAATGCGGCACCGCAGGAAAAGTCCTTTTGAGGTTAAATGTAAGTGGACGGGTATTCTGTAATCTTAAACCAAGAACACACCGACATTCACACCAATATTAGTTGGAAGCTTTCAGTGGTTAAGCAATCTGAATCAGGCTGGCAGAGATGGACATTGCCTCTGCACGTATTAAAGAGCAAAAAGGGAGAAAGATTCCATGTTAAGAGTGCTTGCCATGGTAAGATTTTGAATGAACGATATTTGACAATGTTTACATTTTCGTATTTGGCGCCAAAATTGTGCAATGAAAACATACTTTGTACGTTCACAAAAGTGCTTAAAACAATCGGATCGATCTATGATAGCAATTTCAAGTACACTTCAGCGACTGATCTAATATGTATAAGCAAAGACATCGAAGGAAATTAAAAATAACATAGACTTACCAAAGCTTCGAGTTTGTCCACAGCGGGATCCATATTGCATTTGCCGAAACATATGGTTATGTAAGGCACACGAAGAGTAGTTGTTTTGTCCCAGGACCCTCCCTTCTTTACTGTCTTTGTATGTCTGTGGATTAGAGTGGTTTTTAATTGATTGTCGAAAAGTGTCGAAAGTAACTAGCGAATTACTTTGGTTTTGCATTACTTCACTCAGTACTCGTCCCACTTTTTCAACCAATCAGTAGGGAAACCAAACCCAATCGTGGCTCGCGCGTGCACATTTTCCCGCGCTTTGTGTCGGCTACGTGTAATTACTTCGAGTTTTGATTCTCTTACTGGCTTGTCTCCGTCCTTTTTGATTGGCCGAAGTAATTACTTTGGTTTTGGTTTTACGACACGGAACTAACTGTATGGGAAATTTGTTTGAAAAGCTAACCCAAGTGTATGGACATAGGACTCTAACCTGGAAATGTTGATTAACCCGTCACATAACCACTTGACGACCACACCGCTACCTGCTCAGGGATAATATTTTTTAGTAAAATCCAACTATTGGTCTATTATCAATGCTGCGTTCTGATTGGTTGAGCTACTAGTAGGCTATTTGTTACAGCCCACTAGTAGCGAAAAGCGTCGGCTTTGAAAACCAAAACAACAATTAAAGTCTAGCTTTAACTAGCGAAAGATGTTTTGCCTCGATATTTTTTTGACCAACTAGTTGGATTTTACTAAAACAAGGGGGGGATCCCATATAAAAAGGGGAGGGATACTCGTCGGAAATTTTAAGTTAAACCCCTACAGGAAACCAATTTGGGCGTGGCCAGACCCCCAAAAGAAACCATATTAAAATACAGAGAAACAAAAAATACTGTGAATTTTAATAATGGCAAAGACATTATCATCTAATAGTTTCACCTACGTGAAGAAATTATATTTATTCGCGCGCAACCCTAAAGGAGACCTTCACAGTTACATATGATTGCGTTTTGCCCGGAACACCCTAAGTGAGACCAAAATCCGAAATTTACACCCCTAAGCGAGACAAGAGCATCCCCCCTTTTTATATGAGAGTTCCCCCGGGCCATCCAGTCAAACTCCGTATTTGCACATTCCCGTAAGCAGACACTCTCTCGTAAACGGACGCGAACACTTTTGAAATTATAAATTGGATTTTTCTTTTGTGTACGCTCTCTCTTAAGCAGACACCCCACGTATAATAATTGACTCTTGGCAACGAAATTTGTCTTTAATTTTGCAATTCAAACAAAACTATGACCTTTGACAGAGCAGCAGAAAAACAGTGGGGTCAGTTTTGTCAAATCCTCATTGGTCTGCGGGAAAGCAAGCTGTCCGTTCATTTGACATGAACAAGAGTCTAAGATGTATTTGTAGTATCACGTTATGGGAATAATTCTCTTAAGCGTACAGCTCTACTAACGGACGCTTTTTCCAATTCCAGATGGTGTCCGCTTACGGGAGAGTTGACTGTAAATGTGTTTTTGAGAAAGACGGAGTCTTGATGTTCAGTGGTAAAGCGGAAAGAAGCGGTTCCTATTGAGTAGAAACTCCGGGTTCCAATCCAATCCACGGATATGATGATGATGTATGTTGCAGCATACGAAACGTCAAGTATGAAATGAAAATGTTTATAACCGATGTTTGTCTTCTTTTCCTGATGATTTATTACATCCTTACTTTCTCTTCTACCACAAGTCCTGGGACACAGTGTCCAAAATTTACGATAATAGTGAATTCAAAGCAAATTAACAATTTAGGATAATCACGAATTCATGGGCGAGAACGTGTTGCAAAATCAAGAGGCCCTCCCGGTGTATTGGCGGGGAGTCCTTGTTCCCTTTAAAACTTTGCTTGCATTCTCTTGTTCCCGAAATTACTTCCAGGTTTTTGATCCCTCAAATATTTTATGTTTCCTTGTTCCCTAAGATACATGTATGTTGTCTTTGTTCCCCGGATCCTCAGTTCAAATTAGCCATGTTCCCTTCTTCCTGAAAACACCTTGAGGTCTTCGTTCAATTTGAATTTTTGTTTCTTCGTTTACGGAAAGTGAAGGGTCAATCGTGGATTCTAAAATATTTGGGTCCTTTTGTGTTATTGAATGTCAATGGTGTTTACCACATTAAAGTTTCTCTTATTAAACCCTGACACAAAATACAAAATTAGAAGTCAACAAAACACGTTAGGTGGCCAACTTAAAGGGCAGTTAAGTTAGCAGATAATGGTCATTTTACACCAAAGTCGAGCAGGGGTGTATCAAAGTTAGGGAAATCGAAGCAAACAAAAACAAAAAAAAAACGCACGGGTAAATGAAATCTTCTGCCCCGTAACCCTAACCCTCCGCGGTATACATAATAAACAACAATAAAAGCAAGGTGACACACGCTAACCCGGTGTGGCCAACACATCACGCATGCGCACAACCATTTCACCCGGTCAATTAGCAGCCATGGACAGCTGTTTCGGCCTTTTGGGCCTCATCAACATGGCGTAGCTAATATACCGGGCGAGTGTGTTTAGCACCCCTTTAAGTGGCAGCTTCACATGCCATACATAGACCGACCGGGTGAAATGGTTGTGCGCATGCGTGATGTGTTGGCCACACCGGGTTAATGTTAGCTGTTATTGTTGTTACATAGTTAAGGCTCCAGCCACGCCTATTTTTGTCTCCTTAAATAAAAAATTATCAACGAGCATAACTCTCATTTCATACCATTGAGGATGGGAACCCTAGAGAGGTAAAACTAATCGCTTCGACTTTTCAGCCGTAAGTAATGAAAAAAAATGCTCGAGTTAGTTTACTTGGGATCGATGAGCAGACAACCATTACATTTTGTCCCAAGATAGATCTTTTGTAGGACTAAATCCTGTTATAAATGTGATCGACCAGCAAAGACGTAGATATGACTGACATTCAGGTAGCAAGGTTTCTCCTTCAACCTGGAAAACCTAATGGCATGCAGCTCGATTGAAATACAAGGACTATGTGGAAACGAAGCGAATTAAGTGATAATTTGAAAAAGTTTCTCATTCTTAAAAACGGCTCCGAAAATCCAAGAGTATTCAAGAGGCGTACGAGCATTGCAATATTTGTGAAAACCTCAGCAAGCTAAATATCGGGAAATGGAGTGGAAAGGATAAGGATTCTTTGCCTATGCTAGTTTACTAGGTGAAGGCTGTGGTTGTTGTTGTGCTTCACCCTCGTTAAATAAAGTTCTATTATTATTATTATTATTATTATTATTATTATTATTATTATTATTATTATTTATAGGGAGGGGAGGGGTTGCTCATTATTTCACCCAGGAGCTCATCACTTAAAACGAACCTCGGGAACCACACTTCGAGTGAATCTGTTGCCGAGAGTTTGGACGGCGTTGTTATCAGTCGCACAAATATTTGGCGGCAAAGCTGTTCTACTTTAGAGATGGTTTGAAAAAATGGTAATTTTTTGGAGAGATGATAGAGATGTAGAGCTCAGTCAAAGAATTCCCTTGAGTGGCTGAACCAAAATGTGAGAGAGTGAAAAAGGACATTACTACACACCGAAACAAGGAAACAAAACACTATGTCCAGTGAAAAATTGATGATAAATCATTAACAATCAAAGCTAATATTTCTCATATGTGTAATTTACAGTCTCTATTTGTGCTGTTAATATAACTACACGCATTCTCGTATCCAGAGGGTGCTCTTCTTTGGATCAGGAACAAAAATAATGACCTCTGGCAAGAAAGGATTAGGTAAGAGAACGGATCCCCATGCTCCATCAGTTTTTACAAATCTATTTTTAGTTTCGCAAAGCTATTTCAAGTTCGCGCTCCCAATGCCTCGAATATTTTAAATTTCATTACGTCATTACAACTGGCCAATCAGGTGCCTCCCTAAAACTAGCTGCTTAATTAAACTTAGATTTTAAAAAACTATCATTGGAAGAATCTAAGTATGGGGGATCCGTTCTCTTACCTCATCCTCTTTTGTACTTTTCGCTATGTACATCAACAAGTGTATAAATAACAAAATCCACGACGCGGTAACGTTTTAGATCTTTTTGTATGTACGAAAAAACAAAAACCTGAAAACAACGATAATCCTGACTTCATTATATTAATATATTCAATTTAGTATTTTCCTTTAACAGCATTTTATGCAATAAGCAAATCCCTCGTGATCTTGCAGCCATATTAAATATTTCCAAGTTAACCCGCGCGAGTCTATGAAGTTAAAGTGAGTCTTTTCCACTCTCAGTGTCCATAACCAAAATGTTACAGCTCATTTCTTCAAGTAGGGGCTTTGATGTTGGCCTCTGTAGACAACAGGTCATATGTGCTTTTAGCGAGGTTGCTGTGCATCAGAACACACGACCTTCTTCAAGGACACCGTTGACAAAAGCGTCGAGCCATCTTGAAAAGCAGGCCATCTGTCTTTCCTTTGAGGTGCATTCCTGTTATAGTGTTTGGTGCGTTTTTTCCCTTACACATTCATGGTCTTCACATATCAGTGGATGTTCGCTGCAGGTACAATTAGCGTTCACCTCGCAGTATGCCTTAAACACTCGTGGGCACTGCAAAACAGCAACCAACAGTTAGTTTTTGTAAGAAGTCAAATTAATTTACATACTGACCTCAAAGGCCTTGAAACGGACGGATGTCTTCAAGCAAGGAAACAAATCAATGTGGACTGGTTTAACTACGTTGCCCTTTTAAATTAAATGCTTGGCCAATATTGTGCAAAGTGGACGAAAGAGAAAAATTGCGAAGGGCGTACAGCTGCACAAAATTAATTTTGAAAAAAACATTTCCTTGACTTTCAATTTTCGCTGCTAAAACTAGCGAAATGGAAACTGCAAACGTACGCGTATACTTAGCGTAGCCGTCCCAGTCCTCGAATGAAGGCAAACAGTGACGGTAACGGGAAAGCCACAAAACAATATGTTTTAAATGAAGATTATCCGTGTGTTTCTACAAGAGTCCATCACCCAAGAGTAAGATTTGTCCGCGATGCGCGCGTTTACATTTAGGGGGAAAAGACCGCTGAGTTGAAAAACAGCCAGAACTGTCATTACGTCATTTTCCCCGATTAGATCGGGGCTTAGAAGGAAAAAGGCTAAGCCCTTAGCGTTAGAAAAGTGTTTTTTTTTAAAACAAGTTTTGCGGGAAAATAAACAAAAGACAAATGTTGTATCCAATTCAAACCCTTTGGGAATAAAGCGTTTTGTTCTAGGTATTTCCATATCATTTAAATGTGAATGCTACGTTATAATGTAAATACCACAAAGAACCTTAACGCCGGGAGATTTGAATTGGGTACAACATTGAGTTAGTCGATATGGTCTATTGTTTATTTTCCCGCAAAACGTGGTTTAAAAATAGACACTTTTTGACGCTGATGGGAACAAACCTGCTACCAGATTCTTACTATTGGGTATTGGACTGTTGATTTCTAACAATTAGGTTTTGTTGGGGAAGAAAGTAACAGCTCTTCATTCTCTAGAAGCTCTGAAAATGTAACGTTGTGATATACTTAAAATTTGCAGGTTCTGACTAAAAAATCCAGGCTTCTCTTCCCAAACGCTACTGCTGTGAGCAATTTCACTCTTAGAGACTTAACACTCATTTAACAGCTTAAAACAACGGGAATTTATATTTAAAGATAACGTTCTCACAGTTGCTACTGTAGTTTGAACAACGAGGGCGGCGATTACGAGACATCAAGAAGCGGCATCTTCTTTGTCCATAATATCTCATGGTTTTTACTTTCGCATTTCTGTCTGCGTTCTCCTGGCTTCAGCTACTTAATTCGCACTAATTCATTGACGCAGACAAAGCAAAATCGATACCGTTGTGGCCACAAAAATCGACGATAGATTCGAAATGAGGTCGATAAGTCCACAAAAACCTTATATAAACACTCTACATGATACTTGAGGAACTAATTTTCCGGACAGATAACATTGTTTTAGATGACTTAATACGTTATAAGAAAGAAGTAGGGCGACAAAAAACATCCGGTCGATATAAGCCTGACGTCAGATCATGCCATAACATGGATAATTAACAATTATTCCATGAGGCACGCAGCGCTGAGTTGGCTATACAAAAATGGCCGCTGATTTATGCGGAAACACCTTCGTTGCCTCGTTCAAGATAAAATATTCTTTTGAATTTTAAGCTTAAGAACGAGGCATCAAGGGCTTATTTGAATAAAAACAAAAGAATATTTACATGGCGGCCATTTTGGAATAGGGTGTATGACCAGTCTCATATCCAATAAGCCCGAATGGAATAACTGTTTTATTAAATTTTCATTAAATTCTCAACTGTTTTACTTACAAAACGTGAGGAGGTTGTCTCAGTTTTTTACAAAACGACGGACGCAATCAGTTTCCATATAAGGTCATTACAGTATATGAGCTCATAACCGAGATTGAGTGAGCCAATTCGGAAGCTAGAAATGCAATATTCGAGATTGAAAATTTGGTCATTAAAGTTAAGAGACTGAAGTTGATTTAAAGCAACTTAGTTTTTGGTTGGAAACTTTCGTTTCCTATGTTTATTATCTTATCAGTGCACATGCCTCCTCGGGGGTGGGCATGTGGGGCCACAGGGAGGTGTGGCTAAATCAGTAAAACTGAAGGAGTTCTTCCCGGAGGAGACATTGTATTTCTGCAACTTTTTTCGTTTCATACCCACTACTTAATACCCATCTGATCACTTAAGAAACAATTGCAAAGGTATCATAGTCGCCATAAAACCAGTACATGGTTGATATTTGGATCATGGTTATGAAACTCAACAAGTTTGTTTGTTTCATGGTTTTGTTCGCTGTATCGGCCTTTACCATGCGCAAAATACAGCCTATTTCGAGAAAATAACTGATCAAATGTCTCAATTAATTTATTTGCTGTTAACTAGCAAACCGGAAACAACAGTTTGTGCACTCAATATCGATCGCGACAGAACTGTTAATTGAGAGTTTCGTAACCAGTCCCTCGATTAACCATGACCAATATAAGTATGAATAACTTGGCCTCTGTATTGAGTGATTCAACTCACTGGTATCCGGGGAATATCGAATTTCCTCATCATCTTCTCCAATTTTTTTAGAGTCTCACACCTGCGAAAATGGTTGCAGACCAGCGTTGTGTTGTCGGGATTCACGCATGCGCACTCGCTGTCCTCGTCACAAAACTTGCCTCGAATATTGGAACACTAAAAATGGGACAAAAAAAAAAGATTACTTCAGCCTTAAACAATTGAGAGATGAATGCCTCCCCCTTAAAGGCTGAAGAAGACTACAAAAAGGTAGCTACAAAGAGGGCTAGAATGACGATCCATTGCAAACGACAAATTTGATCAGTGAAGGAGGAGCTTGAAACCCTTCGGGGAGGTGAGGAGGTATAATAATGACAACAAGTTTGATCGGTGAAGGAGCTTGAAAACCTTGGGGGGGGGGGGGGGGAAGGCACAATAATGACGGGGTGCTAGGCGTTGTCCGTTTTGAGGCCGGATTAGCACCAATCTGGGCAATAAACTCCGACAAAGCTACCGATGGAGTCGTCGCGGTACCTTTGTGAGTTCATAAGGTTTAATTTTCTTATGCAAAAACCATTTCACTTTTCAATTAACAGTTTTCAATTGTTGCGTCACAAGTACGTCATTGGAAGCTACAATGGCTGTTGGTGCACGGCGACAAAACGAGATTTTGTTACCTCTCCGTGTTGTTTTCAAAATGCGACGAGTACCTCATCTGGCATTTCTATAAGGAGCGCTCTTTTTTTCTCTCATTCCAGGGCTTGGAGCTTGCCGAAAAAAAAGAGAGAACTATGCCACCAATACCTGCTCTATTCGGTGACACTAAATGTAAAACAACGAGTGGGTTTTCTTATAAAAATTCACAGGAAAGTAATGCGAGGTGGATCATAAAGTGCATCGCTAAATTTTCCATTTGCATTCGCTTTGGAAAAGAATCTGAAGGGAACTCCCAATTGACATGTTGCCGTGCAATGACATGCTACAAGGTTTCTATCACTTAAGTGCAAGACGTTTATCAAAATCAGAACGTGATATTGACGCGTAGAATTGAAATCATTGTTCAAGACAACTTAAACAGATTAGGCTGAAGAAATGCCAAATAAACAAGTAGCTAGACATTATTGCAGGAATCAATATACCCAGCAAAAAGATATTGTCATGCATAGTTGAATAAAAAAACATTATAGTAAGGAAACAGGGCGACCACAAACATCCGGAGGATGAACCCGGCGTCAAATCAGACCTTAAACATGGACAATCCTATCGAAAGACGCCGTTTTACATTACCGTATTTACTCGATAAATGCCGCGGCGTTCATTAAATTGTGAGCGCGTCCGATGCGGCGTTTATTTCAAAATCATATTTTCTAAATCACTGACAACAATTTACGGTAGATCATTTGTAAATATTATTAAAACTGAAACATGTTCGAAGTTCCAGAGAGAGGTCGGCCTTAACAACGGAACCTGCAGCACATTGTGAAAATTCTGAAGAACGAGATTTATGAGCTGCAACTGATGTCCACCTCGAACTTAAAAACACTATCACAGAGGAAAAATGAATTTCCAAGGCTTGTTTAGATTACTAGGTTGTAACGTGTACTTGTTCTTTTCTTACAATCCTCGAACAAACGCCGCTTTCTTCTGGTTGGGTGCGGCGCTTATTCTAGGGCATCGTTTATTGGCACTTTGCCTTCCATCTGCGGCGTTTATAATACGGTATCTCTGTCTGAGCGTGGAACACAGGTGATCAAGAGCGCATTTCCTTTTCCTATTGATCCATAAGTACACCTCACCTCTCTTTGTCTCGGGTGAGAAACCTTGTTGCTCTTCGGAATACTCCGGCTACTCCCAATTTGGTCAACCATTTTTTCTATCCATTTGTGGACCCACTTCCATACTGAGGCTAAGCTAATGCTCAGATGCATTAGAGAGGCAGTGTGGCTCAGTGGTTAGGGCGCTGGTCTTGAGATCCGGAGATCCCGGGTTCAAGACTCGTTCTGACCACTCGTTGAATTAGTTCCTAGTAGTCCCTGCTTCAATTTCCTGGCTGCGCTTGTAAATAGCCAACTAGTTTGCCTCCGGCCAGTTGGGATTCTTAAAAGTTTGTTCTGTTCAATACTCGGAGATATTAGCTACGATAGCTGCTCGAAAAACCCGAGGGTATATAATGATACTTACTTACTTATGAGATGTCTAAACAATGGGACTTTCCCATATAATTCACTGCAGTTTAGGTTTACATCGGATTTCATCTACCTTAAGTTTATTTGTAGTTTCCACAATTAGCATCGAACCACTGTTTTCTTATATAACCTAAAAACCTTGAGTTATTTTTATCGTATAATAATAGATTATCTATCCAATCAATGTCTATTTATTCTAGCTTTATTGTATTCTAGCACCTCAGAGTAACCAGACAAGTTATGAGTCACATTTTTCAACAATGACAGCCATGCAAAGGTTATAGAGCTTACCAGTTGGCTCTTAATGGTTCTTCTTGGGTTTTGCTTGGTGCAGTTAGGTGCCCCACATCTTCCCTCAGAGTTGCAGATGAGCGTCGTGTTGTGACGATTAACGCATGCGCACTCAATGTCCAAGCGACACAGCTTTCCGCGAACCTTGGAGCACTGACGAAAGAACAGGAATAAACTAAGTGACCTTCCCGCGGTTTTGAAAAGAAAAACTTGCTTGGTCTTTGGTATCTTACATACTTTACATATTTCAAAATTGCTATTTCTTGAAATTTCATCTTCGATGTTCAGCCGGTCTGATCTCCCACAGAACCTGATCTCGCATTTGTCGACGTTTGTTGAGGATATCCACGATAACTTTATCGCCATTTCCAATTGATGGAACAAATTGATATCAATCTTTTGCACATTCCAACGCATAGTCACTTTATCTTAAATGATTCGTAACCATGTTACTCGGGCAAATGAACACTTGAATGATTTTTACTTTAACGATATGGTGTAAAATCACCTATAGAAGACAAGGAACACCACGGGAAAATACTTCTTATTTGACTTCTCTTGAGGACTATTCCATGAAAACTCTTAGGGCTGTTTTCTCAAGCGACGCAAGCATAAGCACCATAAACGCACGCAAACTCAGCTGCGTTTGGATAATTAGCACCTTTTGTGAAGACAAAGGACACTAAAGACGTTCAAATATGATGCTACTGCTTATACACCGTATTCCAAAATGATCGCCATTTTAGTATTCATTCGTTTGCTTGCAAATTGGCCCTTTTTGGCTCGTTCTTCAAGAATTTTAAACCTTAAACGAGGCAACAAGGGCTACGTTGCACTCAAATAAAAGAATACTAAAATGGTAGCCATTTGAAATAAGCTAGGTGTATGAGTTGAAATCAACTCGACCAGAATAATCAGTCTTCACCACCGATCACAGAAAAGTGCTGCGCAGCAGTTTTTGAATGGTCCAATTTATGTTGAGGATTTCGTTTAGAGTTCGTTACAATTAGTTTAGCACTTTACCCATGGGTGTAAAGTTGGAACATCTTTGAGCAAAACAATGAGCACCACCACACGAACTAGGTGCATAATGAGCAGCGTCAGGTAGCTTTCAATCCATTGGAATGACTAAACTTAACGATATATCTCAATGTTCCAAAAAAGAAAAAAAGTTAATGCGAAAAGGTAAAGTACTAAAGAACTGTTAGCTAAATCGTACACATTTCCAGGGATTCTCCGATCCAGACAATGACGCCGTGTGGCGGTTTAGGTCAACCTCAATGGGTACCTTTTTGCACTGAACCAAAAGCTGATAAAAAAAGGGACGTCTTGATGCCGAGGTGCTTCAAGCTGTTAGGTGAAACCCGCGTAACTATCACCTTCGATATTTTCTTTCTTTTAGAATGACCTAGAAAATAATGAATTTTGGCCTCTCCCGCGAAAAGAATTTAAGCAGTTGCACACGAAAATGAGACGATGACTTGTACTTTTAAGTGCATGTCCTATTCATTGTTTGAAAAGTGTCAATTAAAGTACCGCTGTAGCTCCGATACAGAAATCTGAAAATCAACTTGACCAAAAGCAAATGTTTGACAGTCGTAATCTAGGTTTGGTTTTACACAGTTAGGTATCTCACTCAACATTTCATCCTTTGCCATATTTCATTGCTTTGAAGGTGGCTCGGCACCTAATAGGGGAAATGTCCTTCAAAAATCGACAATGAAATACAATGAACTCACATGCTTTTGATATTCATGGTTTCCACGGTGTTGAGCTGGCTTGGATTCAGTTGAGATCATGGCAAAGGACAGCACTAGCATCAACGCATATCTTCGTGCCATCATTATGGAAAGGCCTTTCCAGCTAACTGAAAGAAGGATAAGAAGTTTTGATTACTATAACTGGGTATTGTTCAAGCCAGGCGCGACAACTCCCATAATTTAAGCATGACGGCAGCCTGTAGGCATCCCACAAGTGATAAATGACATCTGTAAGTAAATACATCAGATGCAATTTACAAAGAACACAGCTTTATGCCTTGAGGCAAAGATAATCCAAGTTGCAGTTCAAACACCCTTTATTTCATGGAGTGACAAATGAAGTTTGATGTCAGTTCCTCAACTCGGTATGTGGGGAAAGTTGAAGAGTCGGACTAAAATAAATTCAGGTGAATGAAGAAAACCAGGTTTCACAGCTGCAATTGAGGCACTTAAGATTTTCAACGACTTGCTACCATTTGAGAACCACATTGCATGACTCAGCTTTGACTTGTTAAACCGGGATTTGTAGGGTTATTGAATTAACACTGGTCACATGCAGTTTTGACGAGATTAAATGGAATAACTGTCATCTGCTTGTCCACAAGGGAAATTGCGAGCACGCGTTCAAAATTAGAAGGGGGACCTAACTGGAATGCTTTTCGACAAGAATTTTGTTGACGGCTTGGTGAAAGCGTGCAGGCATTCTGAGAACTTTAAACAGCAAGGACTGTTTACTATGAAAATGAAGAAGATACTTTCAAAACAAAAAAACAAGACTAGTCGTGACGCGAGGTTACGATGATCCTTCATAGCGGATGGGATTTAACGCTTTGAAGGCCGAATTGACCCAAATTTAACTTATCTGTAATTCAAACAAATCTGTCTTGGGAGTTAATCGGTTGCATTAAAAATGTGCAATTGAAGACTTTTGCGACATGTAATTTTTTTCCAATGAGAATCAAGCACTTTCAGATGAGACTCCAAGAAACTTAAAACCCGTGCAGATACAATTAATCTATATTTTCATTATGCAATTCCCCGTGCTTGTAGACAATCAAAGACACTTACACCCAGCTTGTTCTTTTCTCTTCGAGAGGACTAAATAAAATAAATATTTTGATAAATACGTTTAATCGTTGGAAGATCACGCTACCAAATGCGAAATCTTTTGGGTAAAAGAAATAATTACGTATTGCTTTTGAAATCAATAGTCTAAGCAATGTTTGCCTGAGAACAACGTGATTATGTCGTTCGATTCTCCAGAAGTAAAGATTTCAGGAACAAATGTTGTAGTATCTTTGTTGTCTTCGTTTATCTTAAGAATCCTAACAACCTCTTATCTTGTGTACTAAAAAGAAACAATAACTTAAACTCCGATGCATAAAAAGAACGTTTGGATCGACAAGAATTGTCCTTCGAACTCTTTATGGCAGTCATTGTCTTCAATGGTTTCGCCCGATTTTGTATCATACAGTCTCGTCGACGAGACGTTTCCACTAACTATTTCGCCTGTTGCAGTACATTCTACATTGGTTTTAGTCCGCCATAAAACCAAAATTTCGCGTCGAGTGATGAAAATCACAAATTTATCTTTAGCATTGCGCACTTGAAATTCTGGCACCTATCGCAATTACCAGAAATCAGGTTCCTATTAGAATGCATTTGTTTGAGGAAAATAAACCAATGAAGGGAACAAATGGTCCAGCTTAGAGATGTGTTGATGGCAGCTGAGGAAAGTTCGAGGCAGCAAAGTTTGAAACTTGCTGATCTTTAGTGTTGCGTGCTCTGAATTATCGCAAAGGGCCAAGCAATGTAAAGACACTATAAGAAGCTTGATGACAGATTTGATTAACAATAAGTTTGGGCGACGATATTTTATAACAGAATTGATGTTTTTACAACAGCATGGAGACTAATGACTTTTCAGGCATCATTATGCCAATAATTCATTTCCGGCTTGTCGGTTCGACTGAAAAAGAAAACAAACACTCAGTCACCACCAATGTCGCATCCACACTGAGTAGTTTTGGCGAGAAACGCTCTGTTGTCACAGATACAAGAAGTTTAGGAAACAATGCAAGGCACCCCAAAATGTACGGGAATTGAACTCGGATTGTACTTGAAGATTTGAATACTATTTCCTTGGATCGTCGGTAAGCTTCGCTCGGCTGCTCTTAGAGAGTGGTTTTAGGCGGTGCCGGTGTTTGATCAAGAAGGTCTCGAACGAGAGCGGAAATTCCAGCAGGATCACCCGCAAACAGGCAATAACGACTCTGTTCAGGCGTTATACCTTTGCAGTTCCGTGAAACAAGAAACAGCGAAATAGCCAAATCAAAGACACTTTCCCTTCTAAGGCTGTAAAAGCAAATTGACGTTTGTTTCTTCCTCATTTTACAATGTTACCGAGTTAAAATAATCGCGAAATTCAAAACAATGCTCTTTTTTGAGAGACTCATGTTTTTGCTGGCGTTGCTCGTTTTCGTATTTGATAATCTACACTTCATTAACGGCAATTATTCCATTAAGGGTTTAACCAGATCATAGTGTGGAAATTTTGCACCTCTTTGCTACCAGTTAAGTTCAGCTGATGCCAATTTACAAGTGAGAATGCCACCTTCACACATTTATGTGTTGCGAGACGTACGTTGCCAAAGCTCAATGATAGACTAAGCACTCAATCTAGTAACCGTAAATCCATAGGTTTCTTCCGTGTATGCCCAAGTCATTCCCGATAAAGAAATCTCTTCGACAAACAGGTCTAGAAGTGGCGGTATTTTACGAGTGCAAATCAGAAAAAAAGTTTAAGTCAACTGTTAGTGGAGGAACATTTGCACCCATAATATACTGACTCGAAAATCGGGTAAATGCGTTGCTAATACAACGAGATTTAGACCAGTTTGATTTTTAACTAATTTATGCAGGCAGAAAATGCAGCGATGCAAGTTTAAACTCGCAGAAAAATGGGCTTGAAAAACAAAACCTGACCCTAGCCCTAAAATAAGTTTAAAGCTTTGTCAAAGATCTTAGATTTTCTTTTTTTCCGCCTTCAAAGGTGCGTCAATCTTGATGAAGCGAAACTGATTTCGTATATTGGTTTTTAAGTTCGCTTGTTTTATATCAAAGTTTATGAAGTTCCGTTTCATAAGACAAAGTTTGCAACAGGTCAACAAATTGGTACTCCTTCGGACAAGTCCAATACAAACCCACCGCAAAAAGCACGAAACTCGACAACTTTGTTGTCGGAAACGCGAAAAAAAACGTCGAGCCTTAATAAATGGGTCCTCCTTAGCGTGAGCCGCTTTCTCACTTCTTTTTATGGTAAAGTCATTTTTAGTTTCCTTGACTCATGCTGATTCTGACCTCCCCACAAACCACTTATTCATTTGTCTTTCCGGAAAAATGTTGGCAAACAGGAAGGAGATCGGAGAAAACGAAAGGGGAAACAACTTCATGCATAACCACTGGTTTCGATTATTTTAAAACCCGTCACCTCGGAATTCTGATCGCATGGAGCCGTTATGGCCATTTTTAAAACGATAAGTGCGTTTGCGGTTTTTCACCGCTTTGCAATCAGAGCAGAAATTTGACGCTGAGTCAAAAAATGTGGTTTTTTATGGCGTCAGTGTTCCCACATCTGACCGTGTGTAATTAACACGCGAACTAAAAGACCGGCAAGTCTTGGGAATCATTTCAAACACTGTCGCATTTAAAATATATGAGTCAATAGCCAATATCTTACACCGCAGCAAACTGATTCATTATGGTTAGTATATTGAACGAAGACACATCCCGTTCGATGATCTAACGGGATGTGTTGACAGCAGAAAATTGTTTTAGAATGCATCGACAAAATACCGACCTCTTCACTAAATTTCAGTTGAGGACAGCAAAAAGAAAGGATATTTCAGACAGTACAGGTTAGTCATTGACAGGTCACTGGCAAAGGAGTTCTTAAAATTCGAACGGATTTCCGCCTCGGGATTGGAAATGTTTTCCCCCGATATTTGGATTAAATCGGCTCAAGGCACCTGATGAATGTTAATACACTTAACCGTTAGTTCTGAGTCGGTTACCGCTTACTGCTAAAAAAAAGCCAATGTGCTCTTCTTTCTAAACTCGGTGGGTCGAGCAAGTACTCACCCGATATTTAGTGAGGACAGTAAAATAAAACAAATAAGTAAATTAAATGTCAGTTTTCTGATCCAACAATTTCGTTTTGGTATCTGTGGTGATTGCCTGAACGGCTGGTTTTCTCATAACTAAATTCAACATTCATCTCGTTCATAATAAACGTAAGGGCGAGAAGTAAACTAAATTTGTGCATTCGTCATTAGGCACTTCGCAAAAGGAAACGGGTATTACGTCATGCAGATTATTTTGCGACTAAGAGGTTTCGAGGCCTCAAATATAAATTCGCTATTAGCCATCAAGACAAGAACGCAATTCAATATCAGACCTAGAACTTCCTTCATTTCAAATAACGTATTTAATCATTGTTGGTAAACAAGAACCAACATCGTGATAGAAGAACCAAAATTTTGAAGGTACACACTCAATTTCATTTCGCCAAAGTGTTAGAAGGATGCATTGCTTAATTAAGATGCCTGACTGTAATATGCACTTTGCGTCATTTACCTTGGTGTGAAGGGAGCTTGGGGGACGGTGACTCTTCTTTGAGTTAAAGAACAAACTGGAACTTTATACGGTTTGCTGCCCCTATCCCAACCAAACGGCACTTTGCGCCCCTCCCTCGCGCCACGCCCCGCTGGACTAATCTTATCGGGTTTTTCAAAAACTAATTGCAAAGGTTAAAACGCGTATATTGAATAGTTGAAGAAAAAAATTGTGGACAATTTCAGACAAAAAAAATGTTGTCAGGAAATAGTGAAATCTACGTAGTTATGTCACCTCAGGAAATAATGTGCTCATTACTTCAGTGAAATATGAAATACTCGACTAGATTTGACCTGATAATGACTGTTTTTTTCGACAAATAGAACCCGAGCTTGTCACTTAAATTTCTTCATTCCTTCCATTCCCTAGTCCTATAATGTATGACTAATTAGCTTCTGAAACAAGCATTGAAGAAGGTAGAACTTTCTGCCGAAAGATAACATTACAAAAAGCTGTCGTTACTTCAGGTGAAAGTCTTTCATACTTTTTGAAAACACAGACGAGACAGCTATAATGATATAAAGCCCAGTCAAGCACCAGCTCTTACCTTAATAGTCTAAAGGTCTCTAAAGAAACGAAGGGCCTTGAACTTATGATAAGAGGACACTCAAATAAATTCGCCTTCAAAGTTTATCCAAATACAATTTCACTTACACTAAACTGATGATAAACAAACAAATCAATGAAAAATTGTAATCTCATCCAAAATTTCCTTCCAAACGTGCGCTTTATTTCTTGTTCTTTTTTCAGTCATGTTTTCCCGATGAGCAGCTCAGTTTCGACAACCGTTTTTGGTACACATTAATCACGTTTACACGGCGGCCTTGGTTCGATAACGGAGTGTTATCCTTTTTAACTGCGAGTCCGCTCTCAACTGGCATTACAGTGAATTATAGTTGACGCATCTGCACGCCTTCTAAAGGAGGAAATTGCAGTATAACAAAGTATCGCGGAATCACGCATCTTATTTCGTTAACTTTGACGCGAATCTTTTCTCGTACATTTTAGTGTCAGTAAGTGCCTGACCCGGCTCAAGAATATCCTTCGTTATGACAAGGACTTTCTTATCCAAGGATTTGTTTGTTGCACAAGTCATCGCATTCAGCACAATTTTTGAATTTTTCTTTTGCTTTGTTTCATTTGTAAATTTACTTCTGGCAACAGAGAAAATTCAGGTAAAATTTCAGTTCAGTTGCAACATGAGTAAATGTTCCCGTAACTTAAACGTTTCCCAAAAGTAAAGCTGCTGTTACGACCATGACAAACACAGGAAAAAGGCAATAAATATACTCACAAACCTTGCTCTAAAAATTATTGGCTTTCAGACACTGTACGAAAAAATTCTATTTCCCCTGTTTTGCTTCAACGAGCACTTGCTTTGCCTTTCTTGAGAGGTGGAACACTTACAGCAATGTTTCACTGACGTAACACTCGGCCAGACTGCCTATTGCTGCAAGAATTTACACATTTTATACATGTCGTGGATGATATCATTCCCAAATGTTTTAAGGTGAAAAAATGCCGCTCCCACGCGAACTGAACCAAACAACAAATGCCTCAAGATCAATAAGGCGTGAATAACGTGTAAACTAGGCTGTCGGTTTGCAATTGCAAAAATAATATACACTGAAAAACCGCACTTAAGCCTTTATCGAATCTCTTAACACACTTGAGGATGTAGTTAAGGCCGTGCGATTAAAATTTCAACCTGTGCTAGACTGGCTGCATATGTTTCGAAACTTCTGAATCAATATTAAGGTAAACGGCTTTCATCACATGTTAAAGTGTGTAGTCAAGCCACGTGCAAGACTATATGTAACAAGCACATAGAAACTATTTTGACAGAGAAATTTCTAGATTGGAAATCGGGTCGTAGGAAAAAGATGATATCAGCGTCAGGTGACAAACATCTCTTATAATCTTAACTGTTCGAGTACGTTTCAAGAAACTGTTTCAATTTTTCGCGAATCTGCTTGTAAACACTGCCGTTTTTAAGATCAGTTCCGAGTGGGTGGTCTCTTTTTTTTTTCAGATTAAGCACAATTCATTGGATTTCATACTTTTTAAGACCCTACTACTGTGCAAGCGTCTAAAGAAATGAGTCTCTAAGATATTTTGATAAATAGAAGACATTGCGGAAATTACTGACATGTGTGAAGTCTTTCTTTAAACATGGTCTTTTTAGGAATGCTATGAGGTATCTGCGTCTCTATCAGTTTAGCATTAATTTATCACATTCGCGATCGGATTTATCACTTATGTGCTGGCTGACAAAATAGGCAAAATCGAGTGTTGCCCTCAGGCGACAGGGCGCAAGGACCCCTCCCGACGGGGAGCCTTTGCTGATGACGCATATCTGGGCGTTGTGACGAGGCTAGCCTTTGATCTTTTCACTCAGTCTTGGATCGTAAATAATACTTTACAATAGACAATGAAAAAAACAAATTATACCCTCCTTTCGTCGCCATGGAGTTTTTCTTTGAAACTCGTTTCAATTTTGCCGTCAATGACCCCGAGGATAAATAAAACGGCAACACAATAACAACTTGTCGGAGCTGATGGTCCCCTAGATACAATGTCCGCTGCCCTTTGTGGAAGGCTTTCTCAAGACAACGCTTCCATAGTATGGAAAAATGGCAAATTCCAGGATGGTCTTACAAGAAGAGCACGATCAAGCATGATTTGCGAGTTTAAATTTTCTGAGAAGTAAAGCGTTCCCATTCATCAAGAACAACAAAAATTACCAAGCATTAAAATGAAAATGCAGCTGTAATTTTAAGTAATTGTCCAATTTCGAAATGACTTCGAATGAAAGTAAATGTGCCAAGTCCTTGTACTTAGCTACGCTGGCAGCACACGGAAAGAATGAACTGCAAGCGACTGAATGTTCTGACTAATAAATATGACTCCAGGCGAGCTAATTTCCCCTTGGCTTCCAAGTCGGAATACAAACAAAAATTCTTCCTCAGTTTGCTATAAACGAAGAAAAACAAAAGACCAGCTTTCTACTGAAGACCGTTGAGCGAGGAGCATAAAATGAAGAATCATTTGACTGAACTCAGCACGAAAGTAAAACGGCAAATGTAAACTTAATGTGGCATATCAAAATGCATATAACAAACTTTCTTACCCAGCGCGAAGAGTTCCCTCAAGGGTTTTGAGACAAAAATGGAGAGACCGAGGTCCTACTTGCAACTTTATCTGTTTTGCCTTCCGCAAAAGTCTCTGCCTTGTACTATTCAAAGTATCCTATGTTCTTTGTTACGGTCCATTTTTCAGCGTAGTACTTCCTTCCTGAGAAAACAATATCGGCCAGATTCCAATTTCGGGTTTTCCCGCGTTTAGTGCAGGCTGCACGCGAATCTCCCGCGCTTACTGCCTGCAACATTCATTGGCCATACGTTGCGATTGGCTCATTTGATCGTCGGACTCAGTTGTGATTGGCCAGAAAAATCTCCTTCCATTTGACATTGCGACACTCAATTAAAAACGCTGCTCAAAACAGAAACATTTGGCCCAATTTTATAGCAAGTTGTTTCGATGCGGTGAAATTAAGTCGTTGAGCGAGTGAAAGTTCAGGGATTGAGGGATTAAATTTAAATTGTTTCGTCAAGTGCATTTCTTATTCATTGAAAGAGCACTTGAACCATTCTTGATGACTCAGGAGGTTTCCTCGTGTTTTGCATTCAATTTAGAGATTTCTCTGTGGTCAGATATTTATCTGTTCGGAAACAATCACAACTTACGACTACGAACCTATCATATCGACCTTCTCTTTATATTCCAGTGACTTGTTTCGTCGAAATAAAGAACGTTCATTAACCATTATCATAATTTTTACTTCTTTGACTTGGGGAAACTTGTGTTTGAGGCATTTTAAGCGCACAATTAATTCTAAAGCGCTTCGTAATACACAAACCACCACCCGGAAATTTAAGGCATAAGTACTAAACAAAGCATGTTGTCCTAGCGGGAAATGATTGACATAAAAAGTAATCCATTATGACCTAAAAGTACAAAAACAAGAATAATTAAGCCGATTAAGACGATTAATTGCCCAGCTGAATTTCTGAAACGCTCCAAATGGATCGACTTTTCGACCGGAATTTCCGGGTTTTGCATGGAAAAGGTAAGGACCTCAAGTGTCCAAACACAAGTAAAAAGGAACAATTTCTTTCCCCAAAAATGGAAATAGACGTCTTTACTGATCACCAGACGTATTATTACTTATCATCTGTTGTTCGTCGGTGGCCAGCGTTGGAGCAAAACTTGTACTGCGTCTGTTGTGTAGGGTAAAAATCCGTTAAAAATGGGCAATTATACCATGTTTTAGATGTTCGAAAATCCTAGGACAGGCAGGCAAGCAAGAAATTTTCAACAAATGTTGCGAAGATTCTAGATCTCAAATCGTCTTCCGAACAGATATTTTCCGAAAATTGACTTTGGGTGCCCCTGAATAGTTGTGGTTACACACACCTTGGGTTTGGGGCCTTCCGGAGAGTAAATGGCGTGGGTTTGGTTCAGCTCAGGTTTCCTATTGCTCTTTGGGATGCGGTTACAGAGTAAAAGACTCCCCTCAGGGTAAAATAATAGGGTACAA
>NC_090879.1:5124451-5129451 GCF_036669935.1 Montipora foliosa
CCAGAGGGGATTTAAACCGGCAGTGATCCTCTAAATCGGAGCTACCTAACTGCTCTAAACTCTATAGCTGAGAGGTTATCCAAAAATCTTCACATCCTTGTATCTGCAGTTGAAATATAGGTCTTTAAGATACTAAAGTCTCTTCATATGATTTATCCAAAACAGATTTGTTACGAAGTCGCAAAATGACCAGCGCCCAGTTAGTTTTACTGACACCAGTTGATAGGTCACTGGAGCGGTATATATCGCAGACTGAGGTCATGGGTTAAAATCTCTTTCAAGCCTGTTCAAGTAATATATCAAACACGAGAAGGAGTGTTTCATCGGATATCGAAACACCGAGAAGCGAGTTGAAAAAGGAGGCCGAAGGCCGAGTTTTTTAACGGATTTCGAGGTGGTTGGATATCTGATGAAACACTCTTTCGAGTGTTTGATATTGCTTCTCAAAAGAATCAGTATTTTAAGACATATTTGGGATCAAAGTTGGCGAAATTTTATGCTAATTAAGACCACATATCCAAACTTCCTTCACGGTAGTGATTTCTTTTGTTTTTGGCTTATGAATTATTAATGAGTTTGAAAAGAAATGTTCAAGCTTAAGCTTTCCTTTAGTTACTTCAATAACGTTAGAAACGGCGATTTTGAAAAATATTCACGTGCTCTTTCTATCCGCAGTTCAAACTAAACTAGAATAAATCCAAAAAAAGACTCCCAAGTGTTAAATTATTTTTGTACATTTTGTCATACACAAACTTTCCATTTGTAATCGATTTCAAGACAAATTCCTCGTTCCCTCGTAAAGAAAAGGGAGCTTTAGCAACGACGACCGTCGGGAACGGCAACGAGAACTTCATCTCAAAACAATTCTCATTGTTGTAATCACTTCACGACTATTCCATGCTTTTTGATATGACAAAGGTATGACAGTCCCTCAGGAATGAAAACGTTTTGAGCGGCGCGGGGAGAAAATGAACATTTATCTCCAAGTGTTGACGTCCTCCATAAAACCTCAAATTTGACTATTTCACGTTGTTGTTTTGCTGACGACGGCAAAGAAATGGACAAAAATGAAAAACGCTCGTGCAGAGCGTGCAAAGCTATTGCTTTTTCCCACTAAATACGCAAAATTGTGGCGTACGCGTTCTCGTTGCCATCGCCGTTTTCGTTGCTAAAGCTCCCTAAACTCAGTAAGAGGAGTTCGACTGTTTGCGTCGAGTCCAAGAAACAATTTCGGGACACATCTTTGGAAGTAGAGGGCTCTTTCTGCGTGCTCTCCGAAGTTCCGAACTAAATAGCCAAAAAGAAATTGCTAGTGTTCCTGTCGAAAAAGCACCACGAAAAGTGAGCCTCGGCTCTCAAAACTATCGTTGTTGACTCTGTGGGTCCCTCAACGAAAGAACACACGAGTAAGAAATCTGCTGGAGGTATTATCGGAGTTACTTGTCATAGTTCAAACAGAATTGATTTTTATTCACTTAGAAAATGCGTCGCGTAAATACTCTGTATCATATCCCTCGGAAAAAAATGCACTTTAACCGCAATTACTCGCGATAAGAATTTCAACAATCAATCGCCAAGAACACGTATGCACGAAAACAGGGCTCGAAAGTCACAATTTTTTCCTTAATTCAATTAGAGATTAGCCCGCGTAGCAAGTGCTGAAATGGGAGGCAATGAGTGGGAGGCAGAGCAGAGCGCTGAAAAGGGCTTTTCGCTTTCGCTTTCCCTCCCCTTTCAGCGCTTGTGACGCAGACTAACAAGAGTTAAAAAGAACACCACTCATCTCGTCACACCCGAAAGCTGACAATAGCATGTAGAGTTGAACCATCGACTTCACAGTCTTTTGACGGAACAAGTTACGCGTAGATCGAAATTAAAGCCCATCGAACCAAACGAATGCATAAGACAGTACCTAACGTTTAGCGAGGAACTTTATACCACCATAATCACGGATTACCTCTATATTAAGACAAAATTTACTAACCGGGGGCAACTATTATTAAAGAAACCTCACTGATAATGGCGGGCCTAGGTGATTATAGTAAAACCAATCAGTTATCACAAGTGAACTTGATGCAGCTAGTAATATAAAATTTAGATGGAGCTCGACGCCGGAATCGTTACAAATGATTTTATAACAACCTGTCTTTAACCATCATATGAACGCTAGAAGTCTGTTATCATTTAAAAATATTTGTTTCAGGCCATAACTCGTAAGACGTCTTCGATGATTTGAGCTTTCCAACAAATTCTGTCCCATTACTGATGAACATTGTAAAAGCCATTTAAGCTGCATGGTACAAATATTGCCGTGACTGTCTTCGACATGCGGACAATCGGTTCTAGTCGTGCATGATACATTTAAGAATGATGCTAACGGTGATGATGACACTTAAGTGGTTGTATTCAGTAGTTTTCTGTGTCTAGCACAAAAAACAAAAACGAAAATAATAATCAGGCAAAAAGGAAAAATACATACCCAATTGACTAAAATAATAAAAAGTTACAAAAAACTACAAGCGATACAAAAAAAAAAATGGTCCTCGGTTATAATAAGACTTCTTTGAAAGCTTTAGCAGTCCATCGCATAAAGTAGAATGTATGACAATTCATCCTAAACTTTCAGTTTCTTGCGGCAAACGTTTTCTGATCAAATTACTCAGTCGCGTGTCACTAGCGTCTGAGAACACTGCAGGAAGTGCATTATATAACGTTTGACATTTAAAAAGTCTTGTTTTTAAACTGTCTCACACTCCATCAAAAAAAAAAAAGTCTATAAAGTGCTTAGGGTTCTAAACATGTCTCCCAAATCGAAATCAATAGTTCTTTTCTACTCCTAGTGAGTTTAATAATAACATCATAGTTAATGCACGGAGATGGTTATGAAACACGACAAGTTCCTTTGTTTAATGTTTTTGTCCGTATTTTTTGGCCCTGACCCTGCACAAAACACACCTTTTTTCGAGGAGTTAACCAATCAAATCCATCTATTAAATTATGTCCAACTTGTTGCAAACCCGTGCGAAGCGAAAACAATTTTAATTAAGATTGTGAAGGGTCACGGTCAATTCAATATCGATCGATTGCGACACTCGCTTTTGAAGGTTTTAGCGTGCATAACCAGCCCCTCGATTAACTATGGTAATAAAAAAAAAGAAGCTGAGGTGTTCATAAATTGAAAAGGCTGTTTTAAGTAATTGTTGAAGTGAAACTGAATGAAGATTTTTTTTCTGTTTAAACACGGGCCTAATAGGTTAACATCATTGGGTAACGTGAAATCACCAAAAAAATCCGAGACTTGCAAAGAAACTGACCGCTGTGTTGACTCAGATCATTTAGGAAAGCCCATTTTCAGTTATCTTAGCCGGAGATGCAGTTTCGATTAGTTTGATAAATGGGATTTCAAGATCAAAAGGACTTTTTAGTACTCTCGAATAACAAGGATTAATCGTAGAGTCATGGGACGTCAAAGAACAACACACAGTCTGCATGGAGTTGCGAGACAAAGCAACTTATATAACTCTTAGTCTTGCCTATTTTTCAGTATTACAAATCGCAGTGTAATATTTTCGCACAGAAAGTGCATTTTCATCAAAATTTCTGCCGTGTCCAAATCTGCATTTTATACCCACCACAGGCAAGGTGTATTTTTGTAGCAGCAAGGGGTATAAAATAATCTATGTGTGGGTGGCCAATCTCTCGTACTTGAGAAATAAATCCTTTCTCAGACACCGAAATACGTGTTTAGTGCGCCCTTTCATGCAACTTCAAAATGCTGCTTAGATAAAGGCAGTGTTTCTTTCGTTGTGTATATTGTTGAATAATACTATTTTGCAGATGAAGGCCGTATTTTATTTTAGGCCATAGTCATGCAAGTAGCTCCTCAAGAAACGCCCTAATAAATCAGAATCGATACCTCAAAGGAAGTTGTTTTTGCACGGGTTAATAATGGTTAATACTAATAATGATGATGATGATGATGATCATCATAATATAATAATAATAATAATAATAATAATAATAATAATAATAATAATAATAATAATATAATCACGGGTTCCCTTTGGTTATCATGTCATGAAACCTTTCTTATCGCTGCGCATACACATAAAAAAACACTCTTCCCTAATAAGACGATTGCAGCTTCACAGATAGTTTTAACGGACGAACCTTTTGATAAAGGAGCACCAAGAAATTCATGTAATTGGACTCAAGTTCCGACTCATCGGTAAATTTAGTCCTTGCGCAAAAAATGTAGGTTGAAATACGTAAGCTGAAAATTAAAACTTTGCCAAGATTGATCTTCTCTCTTCATCTATCTGTTTGTGACGCATTTTGAACCATTTTAGTCGGTGGTGTGCGTAGCTAGTGTGCGCTTTTTCTGGGCGCGCTAGTGTGCTTTTTAAACATGAGTCGGTTATATCCAATAAGCGAACATTATCCTTAATCCAAGTCATCTCCAAATTGGACACAAGTTGTGCACTGACATTTCACCTGCGTATAGCTTTCTTTTAATTTTCTTCGACTCTTCGCGTGAGAGGAAAAATTAAAGGAATCGACTGTCGCTTTCATTAAGTCCAATAGTTCGCATACGGGTAACTATTATCAGATAAAACTGCGGCTCTCGCCTTCCCTGACGGTATGTCTCTCAGCCTCTTGATTAATGACATCCACATCTGCGACGTTCCCAACATTGTGACAGATAAGAAGTGATGACCAGCTTTTTGCTTAGTTGGGGGTCATGGATAATTTATAAAGGACGTCTCATCTCCGACGTAGTTTCACTTTAAGGTACACCTGATCTCACCACTTTGAATGACAGGGTAATGAAAGGATGCCAGGACTTATGCAAGGTCGCAATTCATTTCCTGAGGAAATGTTGAATTTCAGGGGCAGATCTAGGGGGAGGGTGCCTGTTAACAACAGCATATGCCCAGATAAAATAGAAAACTATAACAGATATCTGATTTAGTTGATGATGTACATTTTGATCATGTCGG
>NC_090879.1:5139451-5141951 GCF_036669935.1 Montipora foliosa
TGGTCTCTTTTTCTTGTCCGAGGGTTGGGTTTTCACGATCCAAGACTTCTTGGGGCGGGGAATCACACTAAAAGGGAGGAGCAGGCGAAAACTGTGAATTTTACGTCCGACTAGCTGAAGAGAAGATGTCCGGGGTGTGTGCGCGGACAAAAGAGGGATATTTTGATGAATTATTAGCCCAGGGAAAGGGGGCATTTCAGCACACAAAAAGCCGCAGGGGTGGTCCTAAAGCTTTCATTTGATCAGCTTTCGTAAAATGTAACAAAAATAATAATAAGAATAACCAATAGAACTCCACAGATTTTACGAGCGACTGTTTCCAAGCACCTTGCGAAGTGTCACGTATAGTTCTTGTGTTATACACTGAAACAGGTTTGTTAGAATCGAAGGAAGAGGAATTTTTCAATTCTCACTTATCTAGATTAATCACATCTTCATTTTAGTGTTCCAAGATCAGCGGCAGAGATTGTTCAAAGGACACTGACTGTGCATGCTCGCGCCATGAAAGCATCGAGCCGCACTTTATCTGCAACTACAAATTGAAGTGCGGAAAAAAAACTATCTTCGATGCCATTACCAGGAGACTTCCAGTAAGTTCCAAAAATACCACGTTCACTTCGACACAATCTAGAACACTATTTAACCAACTCAGCGCTACTCAGTCTTTTCGTGGTTATGTATCATGTCATATCAAGCTATTACGCAAGGGATAATTATAATTATAAATTCCATGTTTTATCGGCCAATCAAAATAGTGAAATTGCATTGACAATAAAACTTTTTTTTTATACACACTCAGCAAAGCTCTTACAACAGATCTACTCTTAGCTTGACTTGACTACTCTTACTTAGTTGGTAAATGTACACAAACACTTTTTGTAAAAACCTCCGAACAGACCACGAATATTCATGATCCTAACGTATACTGTAGTAGTTAATAATTTATGTCCTTAACGTTCGGTTCCACGAAGCTTTGCACAACCGTATCGAGAAAGCTATGGCTGAGTACACTCTGTGGTAACATCAAGATGACCTACAGACGCATCGAAACCCAACAAGGCTCCAAAATGACCAATTCAAAGACGCTTCGTCTAATTTTAGAGGCTTTTGAGACGGGTAGATATGGCATGAAATGCTGATACGGAGTGAGCCAAGTACAGTTCAATGTGTAAATCCGATTAGTTCATATCTTATGCTAAAAACCGGAAAGAAAACAAAATTTTTTTTTTTTTGACAAAACGAAGATTTTTATACGGATACGGATACCATAACACAAGTCACATAAGTCAAGTACTCCATCTGACGCCTCGTCCTGTTAGCTTATTTTCGAATGAGATGTTAGGACATGAATGGTGCAATATCGCAGCTATTTGATTGCACTCAAGTAACATTGAATTGGATTATTTTGATGCCCTTGAGTATTCCCAGCTGGGATTTAAGCACAGATCGGGGGCACAACAATTATCTTTCGGCCGTTTTTTGAAACGTAGATAGCGACGACCCTGGGTTAAGCCAGATTAGAACCTATAGTTTGTCTTGAGACAGAGGCCTATGACTTGCCGCGAAGAAAAGGTACCCCAGCCTGGGTGATCGGACCGTAGGTCCAATCCACTTTTATGCGGTTCTGTTTGACAACACGTACTTTATGGTGCGTTTTCGCCAATCAGATCTTCCACACCAAAACGAACGAAAACGGAGACTGGCCTTAAAAAGTTGCGGATACTTCCAAAAACATATCGCTTTGAGAACACTACAGTTTCAGTATGGACGAGTGGAAACGATACAAAAAGGCTAGAATTGAAGAAAAACAGTTTTCTTCGTTTTCCCCAAGGTTAAAGGAGAGAATTTTGAAAACGCATTAGTGCGAAAAATAATCCACATAACCGAAATAGGCCAGTTTCGTATTTCCACGGTTAGACTGGGTCTAGCATGAAATGGAGGCTAATGCAGAGGAAATAATTTGCAGCTGAGAAGATTCCCCCGCATTAGCCTCCATTTCACGTTCGATCCAACCCAACCGTTAGAATACGAAACTGGATCGAAACTGGACGACTCTCTACAGACTCAGTTTTAATTAACCTTGTGATACCTTCACGCACCGCCACACTGATGTAGCTTCCCAGGGATCAGTGATTTTTGGCGTCATTATGGTGGCCATGACGTAACATGCCAGTCAAGGATTGCGTCTCATGGCAGTTCTAAGTTTATTTGATTTATTTTCAGTGCTTCCGTGTTCACAAGCAAACATGTACGACAGATGCGGAGTGCCCTATGTGTGCAGAATCGCGACTGATATGCGAAGACGGAGAATGTGTCCGGGAAACTCCTTAGTCGTCTAGATGGACACCGATGTATAGAACTGCCAATGCAATATAGCCTTCTTTATAAAAACTAGTCTTTGTTCATATTAAAAGTGTTTTAGGGGCAGACGGACCACTATTATATTTATAAGAAACTACATCACAGGCTCGAGGAGCAATATTCTACACTGCATATTCTT
>NC_090879.1:5149451-5156951 GCF_036669935.1 Montipora foliosa
TCCTTGATCATTTCCTTGACAAATTCCACCTCACCTCCTCCGGTCACAGTTTCTGTTTGTGTTCCAGTACAAATCCCAGCAGGCTGTGGACGTTTTTCACTACGGGCTGTTCCATGAGAAGCTTCAAATTCACTGACAAAAAAGGGAGGGTTGCACATGCAAAAATCAAATGCATGATGCTCTTCATGTTGAAGAGGTACTCTCAGGAAACTGTTATGGGTGACCTGTTTGACTAAAGATAAAGGTGCACATTAGAAACATGATCAAATACTATAAAATTCCAAAAATGGTCCAGGACTTGCAAAATAAGGTTCATGTAGGCTTATCCTTTTGAGGGAATTTTGAGTCACAATATTCCAATGTGCAAATTAAATAGTACACAGGGGCGGATCCAGCATTTTTCTTAGGAGGGGGTACATCACTAAGAAATGGCATAGCTGACTGGTGAGGTTTTTTTTGTTGCAGAGTACCAGTTGTATTAGAAAGTCGCACCCTCTCCGTAAATCTGCCCCTGGTAAACATTCACGCCATATTAAATCCCTCAAAGCAAGAATTCCAAATATAACAACAAGAAACTAGAGAGGAGAGTAGTGTGAAGTGGACAAGAGAGCTCTTGCCTACCATCAATGAGTCATGGATTTGAGTTCCATGGGCAGCCCCATAATTCCGTGGATTGAGTTCATGGTTCCGTACCCTGCTTAAGAGGCTAGAGCTGCTTTCTTGAATTTTAAACAAACATCTGACTTTGTCAGCTTTAATTAGCTTTGATTTGCTATCTCCACATTATTGTGCGCAGCTGTACAACCTTGAGACTTAAATTAATCTTCTTCAATTCAATGAAGTGATTAACTATGTAATTACAAAGTTAACTTCATTTGTGTGTAGTCAGACAAACAAATATGTCTAATCTAATAACACAAAGAAAACAACATTAACCCATTGACTCCTCAGAGGTAACACATTTTACTCTGTCTGACGCCAGACTAGTTTAACTGTCATCGACTGGGGAGGGGGGAGGGGGGAGGGGGGGGGTTGGGGTCCTGGGGTGCATGATGAGTGAATGGGGTAAAGTAAACTATGTTTTATTTTCTGTTGAAAACACACTCATACATGTACCTCTTATTTTACTTTCCAGACCATTGCTCTTCACATTCTCCTCAGCAAAAGAAACTGATGATTCATCCACTTCAGTTGCTAAGAAATGCCAGCCATTGAGTTTAGCTCCCAGCAGGGGATAGATACAAGATGCTCCTGTGCCTGATGAAATCGCAAAACTTCCATTAGTAACACCCTGATTGTACATCTAAACATTAGAAATTAGATTTGCAATTAAACTTGAGGTACATGCACCCATCTGGACAACTTAAGCAATTGTCTCTAGTAAATAGACACCAGAATTTTCAGGTGGCTTTAATGGGATTCCAACCCAGCAGGGGTTTCAATAATAGCCGGGTAGCGGGTAGATCTACCCTCTTGTAATGAGCCGACTACCAACTTGTAGCCGCACTCAAACATCAAGTAAGACTTTCAGCTACAAATTCTTGCTAAAAAAATTAGGCAATAATAAGTCCTGTGTTATAGGTAAACAAAAGGAAAGGTAAAAGAAAAGACATTCTGACATGTATCCCGTGAAGCAAAGCCCAAACCAACCGGTAATAAACAACGTTTCAAAACGAAGTGAAAAAATGTGCAAGGCATCAGCTGAAATCGAGAGGAAACTGGGAAGAGGCAATCGTTATTAGCATATTTTGCTCCAGCGTCAAGACGAAAGAGGAATGGAATCATATGTAAGAAGCGAGACGAGCACTGATGTGTGTGATCATGATTCTGTGTTAAAGCTGTTTGGGCCTTCAGAAATTGTCCACAATTATTACACTTAAATAAATAAATAATAAATATTGCTAGTGCTAATCACCCTTACTTGCAGTTGAGGACTGAATTGTGAAGGGCGTGGCTCACAACATCGGGCTGAAAGCATACAAGGGCGCCTCTGGCTGCCGCTATACAGACCATGTTTGATGTCGGAGCACAGCACCATAGCTAGATGTTAATTAGCTGTAAGTCGATTTTGATGAGGGAGGAAAACCGGAGTACCCGGATAAAAACCCTCGAGTCAGGTTGAGATCGACTGAAACTCAGCCAAGGCCAGAATTGAACCCCAGCTCACAGTGGTGGGAGGCCCCATAGATAACCATAAAAATAATTGATTTGGCCTGAAAGGGAGAAGTCACTTCTGTGTATTATGTGACAATAATAAAATATAGCTTGCTTTCACATTTTTCAAGATCTTAGCAAGATCAGGAAAATGTAAAAGGTTTGTTGCTGTTCAGGATTTATTTGATTCAAGGATTAACCAGGGTTTTTGTTAAAGCCGGGACGCCGGGACCTTTACTCTGCTATTTTTATTTTTGTCCCGGCTATTTTACGCGCAGGTTGTACAAGGATTCTTTCAATATGAAGAGAATAGTCAACCGATATTTGTATTTTATTATTTAATATTTTCTTAAACCAAATCGTGCTTTATTTCTCTGCTACTGGGTATTGTTAGTTGTACCACAATTTGCGTACATGTACGTGTAGCTGATTTGGAGTTCATGACAAGATGTTATCAAGTAACAGAAAACACATTGATCGGCGCGCCTTGCTTTCATCATTAGGGAGTTTAAGCAAATTGCTATGGTGGGCTCTAATACGGCTGCCGGAAGAAAGTTTCTTCAAAAATGAGACACTGTGCATGTTAGTCGGTTACGGTCAGCCGTAGCGCGAAGGAAATAAAGCGGAAAATCGACCAGTATTTTACCCAAAGGTACCCATTAGGCCTCACAAATTCAAAAATTTCTGGGGGAGGCCCCCTTACCCCCCAGTGGGAAGGGGACAACCCCCTACCACACCTATATGTTCAATTGTCCCTGCTATTAAAAATCATAACAAAAACCTGGATTAACACTGCATTTTGGCCACTTTTAAAATACAGTAACCATTCAATAATTCTAAAATACAAGTTTCATGGACTGCACGGGTACAACGAGAGAGAAATAAACAGTAAGTGGGGAAATAAAGTTCTCAGCCACGTAAGCACTGAAAAAGTCCGTCTCTTTGATGAAATAGTTGACTGTAATAACTCATTACAATATAATGCCCCCAGACCCCCCCTAGAAAGGAAGCCCCTACGGGCCTTCAAAAATAATACCCACCTGTAATGCTAAACTACCCATTTGTGTAAAAATTTATTGAAACCCCTGAACCCATGACCTGACTGCGATGCCAGTGCGATGCTCTACCAACTGAACTATGAGGCCACTCAGTTGAACTGTTTGTCAGCAGCTTTATAAGGAGTATATTGGGCATTAATATACAAAAGAAACCAGCACATTCAGTATTTTGCACGAAAGACCTGAGATACGTCCCCAACCCCATGGATAGTCATGGTCTGGTAGGTTTTTTGCAGGTCATCTTTCCAATAGATAGAACATGACTGATTTCAAACTCTCTTTACCAAAAAGTATGAATAAATATTGAAATTAACATTTAATCTTGTTGTGAGGCAGTTACAATGCTTTTTTTTGAATAATGGTTTATTTTTAGTCTTTTTCTTATTTAGCCTGTTCCAGACTCCCAGACAGTTGGGAAAGCTAACAAAACTGTGTGCGAAAAAAGAGCCGGGACTTGGACCCCACCTCACCTCGACACAAGCCCCCCTCTTTTTTCGCAAGCAGTTTTTTGCTTTCCCGACTATCTGGAAGCCTGGAACAGGCTACATAAGAACAACACTAAAAATAAACCAATATTTTAAAAAAGGAGTGACTGCCTTACAACAATAAATATTATTGTACGTACAGTAATTAAACTGCACAACTGTCACGCAACTTCAATTTCACAGACCCCGCTTAATGTTACTGAAATGGATAAGTTTGATAGTTTGAGGGTTACATATGCTAGTGTTCTAAGGCGACGTATGTGCATTTATGAGCAAAACACAGAATAAAATAAAGTTAATGAGATTAAAGCCTCACCAACGTCAAATCCCCGAACTGTCTCGTGACGATAGACTTTTGAAAGACACGAAAGCAGATCTTCAATCCACAAGATATAGTTAAGTCGAAGAGGAACTGTGGGAATAAGTCGATCTAACGGGATATTTAGCTTCAGGCCAAAGTCTTGTTCTAACAAAGCACAAGTTAAGGCTCGCAAAGCGCCGGGGTCTTTAAAGTTCAAACTAAAATTCCCCGATGAGGTCTCCTTGGCGAACCTTCTAAAGTAGTCAAATTTCTCGGCAAGTATTTTAAAGTCTGGTGGCGATTTGCTGTAGATATTTCTCGGGTGCATGAGGTCATTGAAACCCATAATTTTCGTCCTCAGGTGCGAGAGGACGTCACGCCAGCGTATGCTTCCGCCATGTTGATAACAAAGGTCCCAGACTTCCGTGTTTCCCGTTCAAAGCAACCTCGTTCCCAGGACCTTTTCCTTCGCTTTGCCTGGGAACGAGGTTTCTCACAAACTATTTCAAAAATCTGTCCTTGTGTGGGCCCATTTCCATCAGTAGGGCTAACGCTCACATGGTTCATATGGGATTGAAATCTAGCACTTCACATTACACTCTATTCAGTTAACTCTATTTCAAAAATCATTTTTTTCGGATTTAAGAAAGATGCGAGCGTCGCATCATTAAAAATGTCGCGAAAAATTGTTCCTTCCGTTGTTCCCCATATCTTGCATACCGATCGTTTCTAGAATGAGCCAATCATCGGCCAAGTTTCATTGAGACGTGTCACCCTAAATTTTGATTGTTCGAAGAAACAAAGTATAGGATTCGGCTGTGACTCTTTTTCGGGGGGGGGGGGGGGGAATGTCTCGATTTTCCTGTGCATGCGTAAGATATCTAGAGAGACGAGAAGGCGAGAAGGTACCCCAAGTAGAATTAAAAAAATAAACAAGGCTTACCTGTAAGTTGAGCTTTAATTGTGATTCAGCAAGTTATTCGTCAGGATCGAATAATTCACATGAGATAGCGCGCGGAAATCGAGCAGTCAGTTTGAAAAAAGGCAGGCGAATCGCCATTCACATCTGGAATATCATGCATGGGTAGGATTGTATGAGGATGTGTACGGCACATCAAAGGGAGGGCACGTGATCTCATCGCTCTTGACCAGTAATAATACGTTGTGTGGTAGTCATCCTTGAAATGCGCTAATCTCAACCCTGTACATATAACTTCCGGTTACGATCCTTTGCGTCTAAAAAGAGCTCGTGCGTTCCAAAAATAAGCAGTACGTTCGGGTAATTGTCTCGTATTGTCTTAAGATCTCTTACTACTTAATTCTACTTGGAAGGGATCCTCCAAAAGTAGGTGTTTGTATGATATAAGGATTTTCTCTTGGTAAAAACGCTCATAGTACAAGGAAGACCCTAGCTGTGCGGCTAAGTTCCTCTACTTTGTATGAAGTCAGCCACTCTAGGCGCAATCTTAGATCAACGATTGCTGCTTGCTTTTCCTGCCATAAAACTAAGAAGACCACGGTGGTAGGGCACTTGCCATAGCTTCTCTTACCCTATGGAATTCACCACCTAAGGAAATGCGTGATATGGAAAGACTGGATGCGTTTAGGCGCCATCTTAAGACATATTTTCTTAGGACGGCATTTGTTATTTTGCCGCGATTTGGTGGGCTTACAGATGGGGCTAAGGAACCTCTGGATCTCCTACGTCATCATTTCGCATTGGTATATGTTATTATTGTTATTTTTCTATCTTCAATTATGACTTGTACAGTTTCTTTTTCAAACGCATGTACTGGATATTTTTAATTCATTTCTCGATAACTTAAAATAAAAGTCAATACTGCATTGCAGGGCGGGTTACACTACAGTATGGATAACACGCGGAGTAAATTTACCTTACAATTTAACGAATTTTTATAATCAAGTAAACGAAGCACATTAGGAAATACAAGAATCCCAAAATGCACATTAAAATTATTCAACAACAATTTAAGGAACACATTTCTACAAATGCTGTCGAATCTACGAAATTACAAGACAAGATACCTGCTTTATACGAGTGCGTTGTATCACATTGGCATCTGTCGTTTCGCCTATAAAGTGATTCTTTACCTTAAATTAACGATTACCGTTAATTCGTAATTTGCTCTGAATTTACTGTTGTCGTTAATTTAGAAGACTGAAAGACAACCTAAGTGTATGCATATAGGATTCGAACCTGGCCTGAGAATGTTGATTAACCTGTCATCCAACCACTTGACCACCACAGCGCTAGCTGCCCAGGGACAATATTTTAAACACTATTTGATGCTGTATATTATCACTCGGCCAAAATCAATACTGAACACTGCAAAAGGTCGGTTTCCAAACTTCACGACAAAGCTAAACATTTTAAAATCAAAGCTTTGACCTTCATTATTAATTTAGCTTAGGCCTAATTACTCTTCAGCAGCGATATTCTATGGGAGACTTAACCAGCAAGCGCCGGAAACGTTTACTTGTAGGGGGTTCTGGAGAAATTTCCGAAAGAAAATTTTGAAATCTTGAAGCTCGGATATGCTACTAAAATGACAGATGTTTTACTTCTTATTTTTATTTTTTTATGCAGTTAGAAAATATGATTAGCACCGAATGAAAGCTCGCCCTTCAACAAGGAGTTAAAACGAGTGCATGGCCGCGCACTAAGATATGGTTTTTTTCAACATATCTTGTTTAAGCTCTCATACAAAAATCTTGTTATTCTTTCATAAATTCAACATACGTTTTAATGGGCTGGATATCAAACAAGTTATCCAACCGACGTTTGATTGGTTAAGGGAACAAAACATCTTGAGGGATTAGGGAAACCTCTGCGGGTGCTGCGACGCCATGGAGGCGACGGCGGCGGCAAACAGGTCGCCATTCTAAAACATGTTTGTGACGGGGTTGGTTCCTCGTATAAGGGAATTTAAGATCTACGACGCTAATGTACGTTTTTGAACTCTTTCCTTGTTATTCTAGATCGCTAAACGTCTACGAACAATTCGAAGCAGCCAGGAATTAAACGGAGATGACACTGGGAAGTCGTGAGATCAGAGCTGGCGCAATGGTAATTGCACAGGATCCCCCTACCCGAAGCTTCCATACGTATTGTACCCTTGAGTCAACCCTGTACAGTGGGAATCTTTCTATTTTTAGAACTACTATATTTTGACGTATGTGACTGAGAACGTACGTGAAGTGGCTTACATACATCACATACGTATGTGACGTAATAAATGGCTGACTATCGGTCTCTTATAATTGGCTATTGTGAAAACACCCACTAAAGCCCCCCTTGGAGGCGTTTCTACAAATAAAAAGATACTGGAAAGGGTTGACTTAGAGTGTTAATATGGAAGATGGAGGCTACGGGTAATGGCCCCCTGTCGGGCAAAAATAACCTACACACTATTCGCAAAGAGTACAGCATGAAGTTCCTGGTGTTGGGGCCTGTCCTATGTGGTGTATCTTGGTAGGGAGG